>NC_057807.1:511344379-511496258 GCF_018294505.1 Triticum aestivum
CGGACCCCCCTCGAGCATCGTCGCCGCCCTGGCTTCACAGGACGCCGCACCCGAGGACACTGCGCCGCCCCGACGCCACCTGAGTCGCCTTCGCCTCGCAGCCCCGGTGCCTACCCGAGCTGGCTTTAGCACAACTTCAGGGCCCCGGTGAGGCCTCATCTACCCCTCCTCCACTTCCCCTCTGTCCCGGGCTGCACCACCGTAGCTCACTGGCCGTCCTCGCCTCGCCCGCGCCTAACCCTGACCGCGTCCGCTCCGGTTCCCGCTCGTCACTCGCCCGCGTGCGAGGTCCCGCCTCGCCGGCGCTGCCCTGGCCTTGCCGACCCACGCGCTCGGCCCCCCACCCCTCTCGCTCGTGCGCGCCACCGCACTCTCCCGCTTCACCGAGGCCCCCCTGTACCGCGCACAGCTCGGCTCCCTGCGCCCGGCGCCTTGGCCTCGCCCTACCTTGCTTCGACGCCGCCCGGTGCTCCTCCCGGCCCTTCCGCTACGGCCACTAGCCATCGGCCTCACCGCAGCCACGGCCCCCTCGCTGGCCGTCGGCGCCTCGCCGCTGCCGCGCCCAACTCCGGCACCCCGCCGTGCCTCGGCGGCTGTCGCCGGCTCACCCGGGTTCGCCCTGTCAGGCGCGCCTGCACCCGCTACCGCTCGAACCGCTATGGCCCCTCTGGGCCACAGACATGCGGGGCCCAGCCCCAGAACGATTTAAGAAAATAAATATATATAAGATTAAAAAAAGATAAATAATAAATAAAATATTATTTATTTATTTAATTAACTTAATTAATTAGGTTTAATTAACCTAATTAACTATTGTTAGTTAATTAAATAATAATTAGATTAGTTAAACCTAATTAGTATAAATAGAGTATGACATGCGGGCCCACACGTCAGTTTGACCGGTCAACACCCTCTGTTGACTGCTGATGTCATGCTGACGTCATGATGACGTCAACAAACACTATTGTGGATAATGTTGGATTAAATTAATTAGATATATTCTAAAAATGATTTTAAAACTTTAGAAAATCATATAAAATAAACCGTAGCTCGGATCAAAAAACTTTGTACATGAAAGTTGCTCAGAACGACGAGATGAATCCGGATACGCAGTCCGTTCGCCGGCCACACATCCCTAGCATAGCAAACCTGCAACATTTCACCTCCGGTTCATTTGTCCGAAAACGCGAAACACCGGGAATACTTTCCCGGATGTTTCCCCCTTTCGTCAGTATCTCCTCCTACCGCGTTAGGGCACACCTAACACCGCTGTTTGCTTTGTTATGCATCGTTATGCATCTGTTTGCATTGTATTCATTGTTTCTTCCCCCTCTTCTTTCCGGTAGACTACGAGACCGACGCGGTTGCTGGTGCCCGACCGACTACATTGTTGACGACCCCTACTTGCCAGAGCAACCAGGCAAGCCCCCCCTTTGATCACCAGATATCGCCTATTCTTGTCTCTACTGCTTGCATTAGAGTAGTGTAGCATGTTACTGTTTGGTTACTCCTATTCTGTTGCATAGCCTATCATTGTTGCTACAGTCATTGATACCTTACCCGCAATCCTAAATGCTTAGTATAGGATGCTAGTTTATCATCATTGGCCCTACATTCTTGTCAGTCTGCCTTGCTATACTATCGGGCCGTGATCACTTGGGAGGTGATCACGGGTATATACTATACATATATACTTACTATACAAATGGTGACTAAAGTCGGGTTAGCTAGTTGAGTACCCGCAAGTGATTACGATGTGGGGGCTGAAAGGACAGGTGGATCCATCCCGGTAGAGGTGGGCCTGGGTTCCCAACGGCCCCCGACTGTTACCATGTGGCAGAGCGACAGGGCAGGTTGATACCACGTAGGCGAGAGGTGGGCCTGGCCCTGGTCGGCGTCCGCGGTTACTTCATAATAACACGCTTAACGAGATCTTGGTATTTGATCTGAGTCTGGCCACTGGCCTATACGCACTAACTAACTACGCGGGAAAGATATGGGCACTCGACGTCGTGGTATCAGCCGAAGCCTTCGTGACGTCAGCGACTGAGCGGCGCGCGCCGGGTTGGACTGCGTTAACGCAACTTCCTTTGTAATGGAGGTTGCTAGGTCTGCTTCCGGCTGCGTACGCAACGTGCAGGTGTGCAATGGGCGATGGGCCCAGACCCCTGCACGCATAGGATTTAGACCGGCGTGCTGACCTCTCTGTTGTGCCTAGGTGGGGCTGCGACGTGTTGATCTTCCGAGGCAGGGCATGACCCAGGAAAGTGTGTCCGGCCAAATGGGATCGAGCGTGTTGGGTTATGTGGTGCACCCCTGCAGGGAAGTTTATCTATTCGAATAGCCGTGTCCCTCGGTAAAAGGACGACCCGGAGTTGTACCTTGACCTTATGACAACTAGAACCAGATACTTAATAAAACACACCCAAACAAGTTCCACGGACAACCCGGTGATCGTTTTTCCATAGGGCGATGAGGGGAGGATCGCCCGGTAGGATTATGCTATGCGATGCTACTTGGAGGACTTCAATCTACTCTCTTCTACATGCTACAAGACGGAGGGTGCCAGAAGCGTAGTTTTCGATAGGACTAGCTACCCCCCCTTATTCTGGCATTCTTCAGTTCACTCCACCGATATTGCCTCTTTACACATATACCCATGCATATGTAGTGTAGCTCCTTGCTTGTGAGTACTTTGGATGAATACTCACAGTTGCTTTTCTCCCCCTTTTCCCCCTTCCCTTCTACCTGGTTGTCACAACCAGATGTCGGGGACCAGGAGCCAGACGCCACCGTCGACGACAACTCCTACATCGGAGGTGCCTACTACTACGTGCAGTCCGCTGACGACGACCAGGAGTAGTTAGGAGGATCCCAGGCAGGAGGCCTGCGCCTCTTTCGATCTGTATCCCAGTTTGTGCTAGCCTTCTTAAGGCAAACTTGTTTAACTTATGTCTGTACTTAGATATTGTTGTTTCCGCTGACTCGTCTATGATCGAGCACTTGTATTCGAGCCCCCGAGGCCCCTGGCTTGTATTATGATGCTTGTATGACTTATTTATGTTTTAGAGTTGTGTTGTGATATCTTCCCGTGAGTCCCTGATCTTGATCGTACACATTTACGTGCATGATTAGTGTACAATTGAATCTGGGGCGTCACAGTTGCTGACATAATCATATTATTTTGTAGCATGATAACAATTCTTTAAATTTGTGTGTATTTTCTATGATTCAATTGTAAATGACCACTTCAGTTTCCGTGTCCACTCTATATTTGCTCCGTGTTTGTTTTCGGTAGAATCCTTTTCCGTTTTCATTTTCGCGGTTTCTGTATTCGTTTCCGCTTCTGCAAAAAATATGAAAACAGATGTGATAGCACCCAGTTCCATCCGTTTCCACTCCGTTTTCATCCCTAGTTCTATCAACCATCTTGATATGGGCACACCGGCCGACCGGCCCGAGCGTCAGATCGGTCCACGTCCACACCGTCCAGTTGGACCAACGACTACTGTTAGATTTAGATCTCGTCCCTTGCAAATGTCAGCTGTCTCCCTCTCTTGGAGGTAGGTTGTTCCTCTTCTCACACACACACACTCGACCTCGGGTAGAAAAAAGGGTCAAATAAATAAATATATGAAAGATTATGGCTGAAACCGCAGTTCTTCTTTAGCATAATACACATGTGGCTCATAGATCAAAACATCACTTGTGTTCTCCGCGCCATACTTATTAGTGGGGAGTGATGATTTTTTTTCATGTTGCAACTCTCGGGCATGTTTGCTATTATTAATATCAAGATGAATATTACAAATAACATTCGGTGTGGCATCAGTTGTACATAAGTCGCCTAAAAATAATTATGGGTAAATGGATTTTCTGGGTCATTAGATTATATTGTTACTTCTTCAACCGTCCTCCCACAAAATTAGCTTATCCAAATTGTAAATTTAGTTATCTTGCATATATAGCTATAATGAAGAAAGAAAAAACAAAGAGAGCCAATACAGCTAACGACTTGCAAAAGCAGGTGGCAATGCACAAAATCTATGCATACAAATATTCTTCATATGTAATCCAAGCATGCAACTGCTGAATTAATAGGCATCTACTCCCCCTGTTCCTAAATATAAGTCTTTGTAGAGATTTCACTGTGAACCACATACGGATGTATATAGATGCATTTTAAGTGTAGATTCATCCATTTTGCTCCGTATGTACTTCACTTAGTGGAATTTCTACAAAGACTTATATTTAGGAACGGAGGGAGCAATAAGGAAACTATTGGAGAATTCATTCGATCATAGTGGATCGCGTGCCCCATAATATATAGGCTCATTCCCATAATATCTACTCTGTTTTCTCCTCGCCCAGTTCATCTTCTCCCGTCGCTGGTTCCTCTGTACTGTATGGCGGGGGCTTTTTGTACTCCGGCGACGATGGCCGATATGCTGCTGGACTGGCGCTGTCCCACCCAAACAGAACTGCCGGGTTGTAGTATGCCGGCGATTGTGGACTGTAATAAGGTACAGAGCAAGGTTGATATACGGGCGACGTTGTACTGTATACCGGCGAATATGGGCTGTATACCGGCGATACTGGGTTGTATACCGGCGACAGACCATAAGCCGGATACTTGGTCATCACCTCATTGTCGGGTTCTCTTTTTGTTGTGGCGCACTCCTGAAACGGGGCCGGGGAAGGGATCACCGCCGCGGCGCCATTGCCAGGGTCGACGACGTGCCCCGCGAAGAGGACGGGGAGCGACCCCTCCTCGACTATGAAGTAGGCGAACGGGTGGTCGGCCACGAAATCAACTCGCCGTGACAGGTCCGGCGAGTATGATGGACTGGTTGGGCAGTACGTCATGGCCGCGGCTTTGGTTCCTTCCTCGTTTACCTCGATGACGGCCTTCACCATCATCGGCTGGCCGTCCTCCAGCATCCCGGAGAGGTCGGCTTCTCGGGTGAAGGGTAACAGAAGCCCCAGGTCGATGAGGACGCCGGTGAGGCTGCTCTCGAAGGAGAGCTTGAACTTGGGCACCCCGAACATGCCGACCCTGACTGTGCTCGTCGGCAGGTGCTCGCGCAGGAATCCTGCCGGGGATGAGGACGTGATCTTGTCCAGCAGGCTCGCCAGGCCGTCGCGCGCGTCCGGGAGGAAGATGCACATGGACATGCCGTGGGTCCGAGGGTACCGTGAACTGCTCTTGTAGCGCAGCTGGAGCACCTTGAAGCCGTCGTGCTCGGCGATGAGGTGACGGTCGTGGTTCGACATGAATGGGACGTCGACGGCGGTGCCGTCGAGCCGGTAGAAGGGCCTGTTCTTGGTCGAGCTCTCGTGGAACGGCACTTCCCACTTGCCCCTGAAGTTGATGGCGTTGGCCAGCACGACCCTCGTCTTCCGGTGTACGGCTCTCGGAGGGACGGCGGACTGGATGAGGTTCCCCGTGGCCGCCGCGGCCCACGCGTCGATCTGCCGCACCGCTTGCTCTGGATCGTTGCGGAAGTCAACAGAGCTGGCCTCGGCCCTGTACCTGCCGACGACGGCGTCGCGGAAGGCCGGCTTCAGCGGCAGCGTCAGGTCGCTCCACATGCCGCATGCGAACGCCACGCTGGGCCCGCCGCTTTCAGGCTCCGACGATCTGTCTCTGAGGGGGCCGTCCAAGAGACGCGCCACGGAGTCCTCAAGCTCGCGGCGCGACCGCGCGCCCAGGACGCGGAGGATCTCTTCCAACGTGTCCCCGCCGGCGCCGGCGGCCAGGAGCGCGAGGACAGCGTGGATGTAAAGCGGCGAGAAGACCAGGTTTTTACCGCTGTTGGCGTCCGCCAGGCGCTTGGTGAGGCGGGCGGCGAGATCGGCCATGCCGGTGGACTGTGGCGGCTCCATGCCAACCTATAATTAAGGTATCGAATCAGAGATGAATCGATCTGAAATTTATGTAGGGGTACGTAGGAGAAACTCCAATAGTTCCCTTATATCCCTATATATATATTAAAAAAATACAATTACTGTATAAAGGGAATTAGGGTTAAAAAACCCTCCAACAATTCCCGTAAACATGGTTTTTTCACGGATCACGTATATACCACTCATTCCCGTAAAAATTGGGCGCCTCGTCGTTGACGGGAACGTCTCCCCCCACTGAATGCGCGTCGCCGGAAGTCCTAAAATAAATCCAGGAATACTGGTGGGCTGGGGATACCACAGTCCCTCTAACCATCCAACCACAGGTTGGTTCGCATTATGGCAACTGGTTACTAATGCTAATTTCAATATTTTCTTCAGTCCAAATACTGATGTGATGATGAGGGAAAATGTGTGTAGAGATTCGAACATTGTAACAGAAGCTCTCTTAGACACATATTTGGGTCTCCCAACAATGGTTGGGGCAGACATGAGCGATTGCTTTCAACATCTCATTGATAGAGTATGCCAAAGGTTAAAAGGTTGGAAGATAAAAACATTCTCAATGCAAGGTAAAGTGGTCTTGGTTAAGTCAGTGGCATTTGCAGTTCCATCATAAGCTATGTCATCAGTGTTTAAGTTGCCCAAGGAATTTGCAAATCAGTAACTGCTAAGATCTCCCGCGTTAGGTGGGGAGATAATGAAGAGAAGAGGAAGATGCATTGGTTTGCCTGTTGTGCATACCGAAGAAGAATGGGGGATCGGATTTTAGGGACCTTCACAGTTTCAATTTTGCTGTGTTAGCAAAGGCAGTGTTGGCGACTAATCTAGAACCCACACTCTTTAAGTGCACAAGTGCTTCAAGATAAATACACTCCGGATGATAACATTCTAAATGCGGGCCCAAAGAAGGGATCTTCATTTATGTGGCAGAGTATAGTAGCAGGTATACAGACTTTCAAAGGCAATGTTGGCAGATGGTTAAGGGAGTTTCAGTCCAATCAGTGGAGAAAACGACAATATCTATTCGAGTTCTAGCTACAAATTTCATAAAATCAATTCCTTCTCAGCTACCGGTTCAGAAGCGTGATCATATGTGAGCAAAACCTAGTCACGGTTCAGTCAAGAAAAATGTCGATGCAACATTCCATGAGGATACTCTATCAGGCGCGTGTGGTGCTGTTGTCCGCGACGACCATGGTGACTTTCTTGCAGCGGCAAACTGGTTTCTACCACACATTTGCGCTGCTGAATCAGTGGAGCTTCAGGCCATCAGGAACAGACTATATCTCGCAGCAAACATTGGTTGCAATAGTGCTGAAACTAAGTCTGATTGCATGCTCGCGGTGGAAGCAATGCAATCAATGGATGATTATCTTTGAGCTGATATGGTTGTGGTTCTAGAGTCTAAGCAGATGGCTATGGATTTCACAAAAAAATTGCTATAAACATTGTTTCTGGGAAGCGAATCAATTTGCTGATAGTTTAGCTAGATATTCATTCCATAGCCGGTCGTCTGAACTGTGGAAGAATTCTACCCCAGATATTATTTCTCTTCTTCTTGTAGATGATATGGCCATTCTATGAGAAATAAAGTCTTCTACCCATAAAAAAATGGTTTCACGAGTCCGTTCGACGTCCTGCCCCAACACCTTCTCCTGATCTCATCGCTGCCACCGCCATGGCCTCAAATGACGTCGTCACCACGACCGCCGCCACCGCCGTGCCCGGCGACCCCCCAAACCTCCTTTTCCACGCCGCTGCTAGTCGCTTTCAACACCGCCATGCTCATCACTCCTACGCGTCAGTCGGTTGAAAACTGCCAAACATAAACCGCATTACTAGCCATTCACATGAATCGGATCTCTAGGGCCTCGCTTGGATTGTTGTTTCAGCAGCCAAAACCTCCAGAAAATATACATCTAGAAAAGAAACAGTTGGCACTCGACTGCCCTCTTGGATCATCGTTTCTGGGGTGTATATTTGACGCATGTATTCCATCGATTTCTTATTTGACGCTTGTGTTCCACCGGTTTTGAAGACGGACCTCCACCCATCATTTTCTCCCTGGTATTCTGTCGTTTTAGGAAATACTCCGCTGCCGCTGCCGCCACTGCGAGCCCTCGACCCCGATGGCAAGCGCAAGGCACCTAAGCTGCCCCAGCCAGCGCAAACCACCTCGTCGGCGCCGTCACCAGAGCGGCGAGAGTGTAGGCGCTGGATAGCGGCCTCACCCTCACCGACAATGCCACCAACCCCGGTATGGCGCCAGTGTGCTACGATGCCTCCAACGTCTCCATTCTCTACGGCCGTGCGCTCCTCGGCACTGCGCCTCGACGCCGGCCAACAGCCCGTGAGATCGAAGGAGTTGTGGCGGTGGGGAGGAGAAGATATTTCAGACGGAGGAGCGCCCAGGCAGGCGGCGGTGGAGAAACGATTCATGAGCTACACTCAAAGAAACTTGATGGACTTGTCTTCAAAGTGGATTTTGAAAAATCCTATGACAAAGTTAAATGGCCATTCTTGCAACAATGTATGCGCATGAAAGGCTTTCCGAAAAAATGGTGCCAATGGATTGACACATTTGTCAAAGGGGGCAGCTTAGGTGTCAAGGTAAATACTCACATTGGTCACTATTTCCAGACACAAAAGGGTTTGCGACAGGGATGCCCTATGTCGCCTATTCTTTTCAACACTGTGGCAGTCCTTCTAGCGGTTCTCATTAGCCGAGCCAAGGAAGCAGGTCATGTTGCGGGCTTAATTCCTCATCTTGTGGACGGTGGGGTATCGGTACTTCAGTATGCCGATGACACCATCATCTTCATGGAACATGACATTGAAAATGAAAAAAAATATGAAACTTATACTTTGTTTATTCGAGCAGTTATCTGGTCTCAAAATTAACTTCCACAAGAGCGAACTCTTCTGCTTTGGAAAAACCAAAGAAGAAGAGGATCAATACAAACAACTGTTTGGCTGTGAGTTAGGCTCTTTTCCCTTTAGATACCTTGGTATCCCAATCCATTTCCATAAACTTTTTAATAAGGAATGGAAAGGTATTAAGGATCGATTTGAGAAAAAGTTGAGTTGTTGGATTGGTAAGCTTATGTCTTATGGGGCAAGGCTCACCTTAATCAATGTCGTTCTCACAAGCTTACATATGTTCATGTTATCTTTCTTCCGCATACCTAAAGGTGTAAGAAAAATATTGGATTACTATAGATCCAGGTTTTTCTGGCAGTCTGATGAACATAAGCGTAAATACTGCCTGGCAAGGTGGGATGTGATCTGTCATCCTAAAGACCAAGGAGGTCTAGGGGTGTTGAGATTAAAAATGAGTGTTTGTTGAGCAAATGACTTTACAAGATACTTACCGAGGATGGGGTTTGGCAAGAATTACTTAGGAATAAGTACCTTCATTCAAAAACCCTCTCTGAGATTCAGGCAAAACCAACAGACTCGCCTTTCTAGAAAGGACTCATGGGAGTTAAAAATGATTTTTTCGCAGAGGGACGCTCATTGTAGGAAATGGTCTAATTACTAGGTTCTGGGAAGATACATGGCTAAGGACATGCCACTAGCCATGCAATACCCTCGTCTCTATCATATTGTACAGCGCAAAGATGTCTATGTTGCCTCTATGATGGGCCACATACCGTTGAATGTTACCTTTAGAAGAGAACTGACTGGGGATAAATGGACAGACTGGTTAAACCTTGTTGAAAGGTTGATGATGGTTAACCTTTCACACGAACCAGACACATTCCGTTGAAAGTTTACTACTTTTGGTGCCTTCACAGTCAAATTAATCCGTGTATACAGACCTCATTAATGATGGACAACCTTTTCACGACAAGTATATATGGAAAATGAAAGTCCCACTGAAAATAAAAATCTTCATGTGGTATTTGGATCGCAAGGTCATCCTGACAAAAGATAATCTGAAAAAAAGAGATTGGCAAGGATGCACTAAGTGTTGCTTTTGGGGCAATGAGGAGTCGATTCAGCATCTATTCCTTCAATGCCCACTTGCCAAGCTACTATGGAGAACGGTCCATATAGCTTTCAACCTACCTCCATCTACGAGTAGTACAAATATGTTTGGAAACTGGTTAGTGGGGGTGCACCCCAAGTTTAAGTCTCAGATCCGTGTGAGAATTTGTGCTTTACTTTGGGCCATTTGGAACACTCGTAATGATTGTATTTTTAACAGAACGAAAGTTCCAATTTTTTTGCAGGTTATCTTCAAGGCTACCAGCTGGATCCATACGTGGTCATTACTTTGCAAGGGGGAGGATCGGATGCCCACGGTCTTTGGGTGCAACCGATGGAAGATGGTCTCTCGGGATTTGTTCAATCGATTTGGTTGGCGGCCTACTAGTAGGATTTGTGATGCATGAGGCTCATTTTCTTAAGATTTTTTTTACTATTTTATTTACCCTTCGGGCAGTCATGTGCGGCACTTTATTAGTTAAACTTTGTTATAGTCAGATGATGAACTTTGATATGATAAATAAAAGGCTATGTACATCACTCGATGCAGAGGTTGAAGGATGTCCCCTCTTTTCGAAACAAAATGAGAAGAAGAAAGTGGAGAGTGGCGGTGCTGCGTTGTTGGCGGTGAATCGGCACTGCTCGGGGAGCTCCCTGAAAGATTCGTACCCAAGCGCTGGTTCACAATCACCTGTAAAATACTGGTTACTTTAGTAGACCAGCGCCTGTATGTTTTTTGCAGGTGTATTAATTTACACCGATTCCAATCGAGGCCTAAACTCCCAAGCATCTGTTTCACAGGTCACGTGGGTGTCGTGGCTCGTAAAATAGCAAGTCATGACACCAGCGTCCCCATCTAGACGTATGTTCCACAGGAAAGACGACCGATGCATGGTGTGTTATCATAGTATCTACAGTTGGGCGTCTCAAATCCCACCTCTCCCAAACATCCAGGCGGATGCCTTGATAATTGATCGGTCAAAAAAATTCGTCCTAGACGAGCATTTCAAATGGGTCTCAAAAGTTCGGGCTGACTGACCGACATCCCTCATATCTAGCTCAAATGTAGGGCGGATATGGGGATGCACGGACGCGTCCGTCACGTCGGATTCGACAGGTCTACCGCACCACAAATTGCACCAAATCCATCATCTTGACCTTCCGCATCCATTTATTGTCTCTTCTCTTCTTCCTCCCCCTACCAGAATCATCACAGCTCCGCCACCACCTTGCTTCATAGCCGTTCAAAGCCTCAGCGCTGCCAGCACCAGAACAACAGCTCGCCGCCGCGGGCATCGTCGACGGCCCGGACGCCACCGCAGTACGTCCGGCAACTATCGGGCTGCCCCTTGCGATCTATGTGTTTGACACATTGTCCGGCACAGTTTTTTGTGGTTTATTTATAGAAAAACGATTAATTCAGATGCTTCGTCGGAAGAGGAGTATGGACCGACGAAGCTTGATAAAATGATTGGAGATGAGTGCTTCGATTCGTCGGATTAAGACGACAAAGTGGACATGATCATGCTCATGAGCATGCAAGAGGAAATGGACCAGCATGTGGAGCATATTCTCTACTTCAAGGTCTCAAGCAAAGGAACAAGAGTGATCAACCAGGATAGAGTCTCCAAAGCATGGCTACTACACAAGGATTAGTTTGCTCCGGTCCCAACTTTCTCGGATGATCCATGGTTTCTCGTTGTTTTCGTATGCACAAACCATTATTTTTGTGCATTGTGGAGGGATTGGAGGCACACGATGACTACTTCAAGCTCAGAAGCGATTGTTGCGACAAACCTTTTTTCTCTGCCAAGAAGAAACGCACGACTGCTCTAAGGATGCCTGCACTTGGTACTATCGCTGATGCCGTTGGTGAGATGGTTTGGATGGGGGAGAGCACATGCCTGATGAGTACTGTCAGGTTTACCCGCGCCATGTTGCAGGTGTTGGAAATATTCCCTAGAGGCAATAATAAAATGGTTATTATTGTATTTCCTTGTTCATGATAATTGTCTATTATTCATGCTATAATTGTATTGACCGGAAACCGCAATACATGTGTGAATACATAGACCACAACATGTCCCTAGTGAGCCTCTAGTTGACTAGCTTGTTGATCAACAGATGGTCATGGTTTCCTGACCATGGACATTGGATGTCATTGATAACGGGATCACATCATTAGGAGAATAATGTGATGGACAAGACCCAATCCTAAGCATAACACAAGATCGTGTAGTTCGTTTGCTAAAGCTTTTCCAATGTCAAGTATCATTTCCTTAGACCATGAGATTGTGTAACTCCCTGCTACCGTAGGAGTGCTTTGGGTGTACCAAACGTCACAACGTAACTGGGTGACTATAAAGGTGCACTACAGGTATCTCCGAAAGTGTCTGTTGGGTAGGCACGAATTGAGACTGGGATTTGTCACTCCGTATGACGGAGAGGTATCTCTGGGCCCACTCGGTAATGCATCATCATAATGAGCTCAATGTGACTAAGTAGTTAGTCACGGGATCATGCATTACGGAACGAGTAAAGTGACTTGCCGGTAACGAGATTGAACGAGGTATTGGGATACCGACGATCGAATCTCGGGCAAGTAACATGCCGATTGACAAAGGAAATTGCATACGGGATTGCTTGAATCCTTGACATCGTGGTTCATCCGATGAGATCATCGTGGAACATGTGGTAGCCAACATGGGTATCCAGATCCCGGTGTTGGTTATTGACCGGAGAATGTCTCGGTCATGTCTGCATGGTTCCCGAACCCATAGGGTCTACACACTTAAGGTTCGGTGACGCTAGAGTTGTTATGGGAAATAGTATGTGGTTACCGAAGGTTGTTCGGAGTCCCGGATGAGATCCGGACATGAAGAGGAGCTCCGTAATGGTCTGGAGGTGAAGATCGGTATATTGGATGAAGGGTATTGGAGTCCGGAATTGTTCCGGGGGTACCAGGTGATGACCAGCGTGTCCGAAAGGGGTTTCGGAGGCCCCGGCAAGCGTTGGGTGGCCTTATGGGCCAAGGGGAGAGGGCACATCAGCCCACTAAGGGGCTGAGCGCCCCTCCCACCCCATCTCACATAACCAGGAGAGGTAGGGCGCCACCCCTAGGGCAGCCGCCCCTCCCGGCTTGGGGGCAAGTTTCCTAGGGGGTGGGGGCGCCCAAACCCATCTTGGGTTTCCCCTGTGGCCGCCGCCCCTCCCCTAGGGAACCCTAGGGCGCCTCCCCTCCTCCCTTCCCCCTATATATAGTGAGGGAGAGAGAGGGCATCCGCACCCTTCCCCTGGCGCAGCCCTCTCCCTCCTCCAACACCTCCTCCTCCTCCGTAGTGCTTGGCGAAGCCCTGCCGGAGAACCACAAGCTCCATCACCACCATGCCGTCGTGTTGTCGGAGTTTTCCCTCAACTTCTCCTCTCCCCTTGCTGGATCAAGAAGGAGGAGACGTCCCCGGGCTGTACGTGTGTTGAACGCGGAGGCACCGTTGTTCGGTGCTTAGATCGGATTCGGCCGCGATCTGAATCGCTTCGTGAACGACTCCACCGACCGCGTTCATGTAACACTTCCGCATCGCGATCTTCAAGGGTATGAAGATGCACTCCTCTCTCTCTCGTTGATAGTCTCTCCATAGATTGATCTTGGTGATGCGTAGAAAATTTTAAATTTCTGCTACGTTCCCCAACAGTGGTATCAGAGCTAGGTCTATTGCGTAGATTCTATGCACGAGTAGAACACAAGTTGTTGTGGGCGTTGATTTTGTTCAATATGCTTACCGTCACTAGTCCTATCTTGTTTCGACGGTATTGTGGGATGAAGCGGCCCGGACCGACCTTACACGTACACTTACGTGAGACAGGTTCCACCGACTGACATGCACTTGTTGCATAAGGTGGCTAGCGGGTGCCAGTCTCTCCCATTTTGGTCGGATCGGATTCGATGAAAAGGGTCCTTATGAAGGGTAAATAGCAATTGGCATATCACGTTGTGGTTTTGGCGTAGGTAAGAAACGTTCTTGCTAGAAACCTATAGCAGCCACGTAAAAACTTGCAACAACAATTAGAGGACGTCTAACTTGTTTTTGCAGCATATGCTGTGTGATGTGATATGGCCAAGAAGGATGTGATGAATGAAATATATTTGATGTATGAGATTGATCATATTCTTGTAATAGGAATCACAACTTGCATGTCGATGAGTATGACAACAGGCAGGAGCCATAGGAGTTGTCTTTATTTATTGTATGACCTGCGTGTCACTGAATAACGCCATGTAATTACTTTACTTCATTGCTAAACCGTTAGCCATAGTAGTAGAAGTAATAGTTGGCGAGACAACTTCATGGAGACACGATGATGGAGATCATGATGATGGAGATCATGGTGTCATGCCGGTGACGATGATGATCATGGCGCCCCGAAGATGGAGATCAAAAGGAGCAAAATGATATTGGCCATATCATGTCACTATTTTATTGCATGTGATGTTTATCATGTTTTTGCATCTTATTTGCTTAGAACGACGGTAGTAAATAAGATGATCCCTCATAATAATTTCAAGAAAGTGTTCCCCCTAACTGTGCGCCGTTGCGAAAGTTCGTTGTTTTGAAGCACCACGTGATGATCGGGTGTGATAGATTGTAACGTACACATACAATGGGTGTAAGCCAGATTTACACATGCAAAACACTTAGGTTGACTTGACGAGCCTAGCATGTACAGACATGGCCTCGAAACACAAGAGACCGAAAGGTCGAACATGAGTCATATAGTAGATACGATCAACATGAAGATGTTCACCGATGATGACTAGTCCGTCTCACGTGATGATCGGACACGGCCTAGTTGACTTGGATCATGTATCACTTAGATGACTAGAGGGATGTCTATCTGAGTGGGAGTTCATTAGATGAACTTAATTATCCTGAACATAGTCAAAAGGTCTTTGCAAATTATGTCGTAGCTCGCGTTTCAGTTCTATTGTTTTAGATATGTTCCTAGAGAAAATTTAGTTGAAAGTTGATAGTAGCAATTATGCGGACTGGGTCCATAAACTGAGAATTGTCCTCATTGCTGCGTAGAAGGCTTATGTCCTTAATGCACCGCTCGATGTGCTGAACCTCGAACGTCGTCTGTGGATGTTGCGAACATCTGACATACACGTTTTGATGACTACGCGATAGTTCGGTAATGGTAAATGGTTTAGAATTGAGGCGCCGAAGACGTTTTTTGAAACGTCGCGGAACATATGAGATGTTCCAAGGGCTGAAATTGGGATTTCAGGCTCGTGCCCATGTCAAGAGGTATAAGACCTCCCACGAGTTTCTTAGCCTACAAACTAAGGGAGAAAATCTCAATCGTTGAGCATGTGCTCAGATTGTGTGGGTACTACAATCACTTGAATCGAGTGGGAGTTAATCTTCCAGATGAGATAGTGATGTTTCTCCAAAGTCATTGCCACCAAGCTACTAGAGCTTCGTGATGAACTATAACATATCAGGGATAGATATGATGATCCTTGAGCTATTCGCGATGTTTGACACCACGAAAGTAGAAATCAAGAAGGAGCATCAATTGCTGATGGTTAGTAAAACCACTAGTTTCAAAGAGGGCAAGGGCAAGAAGGGATACTTCGTGAAACGGCAAATCAATTGCTGCTCTAGTGAAGAAACCCAAGGTTGAACCCAAACCCGAGACTAAGTGCTTCTGTAATGAGGGGAACGGTCACTGAAGCAGAACTACCCTAGATACTTGGTAGATGAGAAGGTTGGCAAGGTTGACAGAAGTATGTATTGGACATACATTATATTAAATGTGTACTTTACTAGTACTCCTAGTAGTACCAGGGTATTAAGATACCGGTTCGGTTGCTAAGTGTTAGTAACTCGAAATAAAAGAGCTACAGAATAAACGGAGACTAACTAAAGGTGAGATGACGATGTGTGTTGGAAGTGTTTCCAAGGTTGATGTGATCAAGCATCGCATGCTCCCTCTACCATCGAGATTGGTGTTAAACCTAAGTAACTGTTATTTGGTGTTTGTGTTGAGCATAGACATGATTGGATTATGTCTATCGCAATACGGTTATTCATTAAGGAGAATAATGGTTACTCTATTTATTTGAATAATACCTTCAATGGTCTTGCACCTAAAAGAATGGTTTATTGAACGATCGTAGTGATACACATGTTCATGCCAAAAGATATAAGATAGTAATGATAGTACCACCTGCTTGTGGCACTGCCATTTGAGTCATATTGGTATACAACGCATGAAGAAGCTCCATGTTGATGGATCTTTGGACTCACTCGTTTTTGAAAAGTTTGAGACATGCGAACTATGTCTATTGGTATGTGCGCATGAAGAAACTCCATGCAGATGGATCGTTTGGACTCACTTGATTCTAAATCACTTGAGACATGCAAATCATACCACATGGGCAAGATGACTGAAAAGCCTTGTTTTCAGTAAGATGGAACAAGAGAGCAACTTGTTGGAAGTAATACATTTTGATGTGTGCTGTCCAATGAGTGCCGAGGCACGCAGTGGATATTGTTATGTTCTTACTTCACATATGACTTGAGTAGATGCTGAGTATATTTACTTGATGAAACACAAGTCTGAATTATTGAAAAGTTCAAGTAATTTCAGAGTGAAGTTGAAGATCATCGTGACAAGAGGATAAAATGTCTATGATATGATCATAGAGATGAATATCTGAGTTACGAGTTTGGAGACCTTGTGGAAATTGTTTAACAACTAATACCGCCTGGAACACCATAGTGTGTGTCCGAACATCATAGCTGCACCCTATTGGATATGGTGCATACCATGATGTCTCTTATCGAATTACCACTATGTTCATGGGTTATGCATTAGAGACAACCGCATTCACTTTAAATAGGGCACCACGTAATTCTGTTGAGATGACACCGTATGAACTATGGTTTAGAGAAACCTAAGCTGTCGTTTCTTGAAAGTTTGGGGCTGCGACGCTTATGTGAAAAAGTTTTATCCTGATAAGCTCAAACCCAAAGAGGATAAATACATCTTCATAGGACACCGAAAACAGTTGGGTATACCTCCTAAGTGACTGTTTCTAGAAACGGGTCCTTTCTCGAGGAATAGTTTCTCTCGAAAGAATTGAGTGGGAGGATGGTGGAGACTTGATGAGGTTATTGAACCATCACTTCAACTAGTGTGCAGAAGGGCACAGGAAGTTGTTCCTGTGGCACCTACACCAATTGAAGTGGAAGCTGATGATAGTGATCATGAAACTTCGGATCAAGTCACTACCAAACCTCGTAGGTCGACAAGGATGCGTACTACTTCAGAGTGGTACGGTAATCCTGTCTTGGAAGTCATGTTGCTAGACAACAATGAACCTACGAGCTATGGAAAAGCGATGGTGGGCCTGGATTCCGACAAATGGCTAGAGGCCATAAAATCAGAAAGAGGATCCATGTATGAAAACAAAGTGTGGACTTTGGAAGAACTACTTGATGGTCGTAAGGACAAAGGACAACTGGCATCTCAATTGCCTCTGGAGCATCTGCAAGCTCCACTGCTGCACCAAGTTCCTCAGTCGGCCCATCTTTGCTGAAGAAACAGGCCACTGCTGGACGAGGCCTTCGACCAAGTCCTCACAAGAAGCAGGTCGCCTTCCAGATTCCCTCTGATGACGATGAGGCTGATGATGAAGAACTTGTCGAAATCATCAGAGACAGGCAAGCCAGGGCCGCTAGAGCCAAAGGCAGCAATGTGCCACTAATACTGGATCCAAAGTTGATCCTCGATTTCATTGACTTATGGCACAAAGACCCTAACACACCTTTGCCGGAGATGAACCTCATTCCTGGTCGAAGTCATGTTCTGACTCACTTCATTGAGGGAGAGAAGTGGAAATATGAACAAGGCCGAAAACTGAAGAAAGCGCAATACAAGAAACAACGCTACCTCAAGGACAATGTTGTCACTCTTACCCCTGAACAACTCATTGCTTTGCAAGCTAAAATCAAGCAACTGAGTGATGATTTCAATCGATACTATGCTGATTGGAAGGGAGCAAAGGTTCGGTTCGTCAATTTGACAAAGACATTTACTTCAACTGCTACTGCTCCTGTGCACGTTGAAATTCCTCAGGCTGAAGCATCTGCTCAGCCTACTGAAGAACATGCCAGCACTGCTGATGTCAGTCAGGCTGCTGAAGAAAATGAGAGTTCCAGGGCTGATGACTCCATTCCAGCCACTGAAGAAATTGCCAGGGCATCCACTAGTGGTGCGCCTGAAGAAAATGAAGAAGTCAGGGCAACTGCAACAGTTGCGCCTGAAGAAACTGAACCCAAGTCCTCTGCACCTCCTGTGCCTACACTAGCTCCTATCCTTCCATCTGCCCTAGATGTGAAGAAGATCAAGGCTGCAGAGCGTGCAGTGATGAAAAAGAGGAAGGCATTAGCTTCATCAGATTCTTCAGCTCCAAAAAAATGAAGCCTCTGACCAGTTCAACTAAAAATCCAATTGATGTCGGTCCTGTCTCTTACATGCCATCAAAGGACCTTGTTCCTTTTGGTGAAGATTATGTGATTCCCGTGGAATCCGATGAAGAAACTCCTTCTGCTGCTTCGATAGAGCAGTTGGATGAAGAAATTGAAGTGGATAGAATCCCTTCAACCCAAGTTGTTTCCACACCTATGCTTCCGTTCACTGCTAAAGAGGCAGGTGTTGAAGAAATGGAAGATGAGGATGTGGACATCGGCTGTACCACACCTGTACTGAATGATGACTTTTGGGAAAGTCAGCACCCCAACTCTCCGTTGTTCACTCCTCTCCAAGCAATTCCTCAGTCTCCTGCTGCTACTGAAGTGCAAATGGGATCTGATGAACCTTGTGCAACCCCGTCCGTCCATGAAGAAATTCCAGCCACTAGTGCTGAAGAAAATGTGAATGAAGAATTGATGACCCAGGCTGCAGCTGCAGAAGAGCCTGAAGTTCCTCAGCATGAGGAACCTGAGATTGCGATTCCTGAGGTGGTAATGAAGATAACCGACACCCCTCAACCCAAGCCAAAGAATCCCTTCTCCAAGAAGCCAAAATTCAAGGCTGATGATTTCTTCGGCGAGCGTGTGTTCTTCACTGAATTCAACCCATATGACAATGCTCGTCTTAGAAGGAAGCATTTCTGGACTGCCAGCCAGACCAACTTCTATTCCTCAGTTCTCTTCGACAAGGACAAAGTCTTCGACCATCAGCACATTCCTCACGTGGACATGGAATCCATGCCTTGCTTCACGCCGGTCCTCAGTATGCTTCACGATGCAGGTCTGCTTAACTTTTGCACTGACATCGTTGACTGGAATGAAGAGCTAATTCTTCAATTCTATGCGATGCTGCATATCACTGGTGAAGCAAATGACATCAACTCCTGGGTGTTGGACTGGATGACCGAAAATACTCATTACAAGGCATCAGCCTCTGAATTGCTTCGTGCCTTGCCAATCAGTCCTCCACCAGAAGGTGCTCGTTATCTGTATGATGAGCCTGAATTCACTGATCACTATATGCAAGTGCTCATGAAGCCGCTGAAGCCGGGAGAAGTCCAAAGGACCAAATTCCTCGTGAAGGAATTGCTGTATGTGCCAAGGACCATCTATCGCATTCTGACAAAGACTATCAGTCCAATCAAAGGTCATGACTCATCTGATGAAGAAATTGTTGGAATGATGAAGAATATGCTATTCAACATCATGCATGGTATCCCTATCAATTACCATGATTTCTTCATGAGGACCCTTGCAAATGTTGCACTTTCCCCGTTTGAGCTGAAGCCTTATGCTCCATGGATCATGAGATTCCTCAGAACAAGGTCTTCGCTCAACTACAAGGCTAACACTCTCAACCATGGCAGCTACTTGCCCCCGATTGAAGTCCTCAAACGGACATATTCTTCAGCTGAAGAAAAGGGCAAGGCACCTGCTGTTATCGATGAAGGCATTCGTCCATTGGATGGCCAGTTCCGCAAAGTTGCATCTTACTCCACCAATGATGACTCTGCCACACATGATTCTGCTGCCAATGCTTCCAAGCAAAGTCCTCAAGCTACTGCTCCTCGTATGATGACGGACCGTGAGCTACTTCTAAGTCTTCACCAGAAGGTCGATCGGAACCATAAATGGATTAAGCGTCAGTTTGGCTCTATTCTTCACAACATGACCTCTACACACAATGCCGCGAAGAAAAACCATTACTACCTCCATGAAGTGTTTGATCGCACCTGGGCTATTCTGTCACACCTGTATGGTGAAGAAGATCTGAAGGAAATGGGCTTCAAAGAAGACTTTGACTGGTCTGCTCCTCCGCCGAAGAAGCTCATGAATGTCAAGGTTACCCCCTTGGTCGCAAGTTCATATTCTTCATCCCGCGACACGGACGAGTACGAAGACTTGGACGACTGAGGGAGTCCTGGATTAGGGGGTGTCCGGATGGCCGGACTATGACCTTTGGCCGGACTCCCGGACTATGAAGATACAAGATTGAAGAGTTCGTCCCATGTCTGGATAGGACTTTCCTTGGCGTGGAAGGCAAGCTTGGTGATACGATATGTAGATCTCCTCCCATTGTAACTGACTCTGTGTAACCCTAGCCCTCTCCGGTGTCTATATAAACCGGAGAGTTTTAGTCCGTAGGACGAACAACAATCATACCATAGGCTAGCTTCTAGGGTTTAGCCTCTCTGATCTTGTGGTAGATATACTCTTGTACTGCCCATATCATCAATATTAATCAAGCAGGAGTAGGGTTTTACCTCCATCGAGAGGGCCCGAACCTGGGTAAAAACATCGTGTGCCTTGTCTCCTGTTACCATCCGCCTAGACGCACAGTTCAGGACCCCCTACCTGAGATCCGCCGGTTTTGACACCGACATTGGTGCTTTCATTGAGAGTTCCTCTGTGTCGTCACCTTTAGGCCCGATGGCTTCTTCGATCATCAACCACGATGCGGTCCAGGGTGAGACTTTTCTCCCCGGATAGATCTTCGTATTCGGCGGCTTTGCATTGCGGGCCAATTCACTTGGCCATCTGGAGCAGATCAAAAGCTACGCCCCTGGCCATCAGGTCAGATTTGGAAGTTTAAACTACATGGCTGACATCCGCGGAGACTTGATCTTCGACGGATTCGAGCCACAGCCGAGCGCGCCGCACTGTCGCGATGGGCATGATCTAGCTCTGTTGCTGGACAGTGCCCAGAGCACCACTCAGGTGTCCATTCTGACCCTTAGCTCGGAGCTGACTGCGTCGGTCGAGGACGGGTGGCTAGATGCCGCCTCGGGGGCTGCAATCTCTACAGCGATCGAGCCGAACACCAATCTTGTCCTTCGTGGAGTTTGTGACTCTAAGGTGCCGAACTCCTTTCCGGACTCTGAATATTCTGCACCCCTCCCGATCGAACCCAATTGGGCTCCGATCATGGAGTTCACCGCCGCGGACATCTTTCAACGCTCGCCCTTTGGCGACATCCTGAATTCACTAAATTCTCTCTCTTTATCAGGAGAATCCTGGCCGGACTATGGTCAGCAAGGTTGGGATGCGGACAACGAGGAAATTCGAAAACCACCCACCACCCACTTCGTAGCCACTGTCGACGATTTAACCGACATGCTCGACTTCAACTCCGAAGACAACGACGGTATGGACGCTGATGAAGGAGACGACCAAGAACCAGCGCCTATAGGGCACTGGAAAGCCACCTCGTCATACGACATATACATGGTGGACACCCCAAAAGAAGGGGATGGCGATGGAACAATGGAGGATGACCCCTCCAAGAAACAGCCTAAGCGCTGGCGTCATCGGCGCCGCTCTAAATCCCGCCACAGCAAAAACGGCGATTCCGGCACCGGAGACAATCACACCCCAGACAGTGCCGAAGACAACCCCCTCCAGCAGGATTTAGCACAGGAGGATGGGGAAGCCAGCCCTCATGAGAGAGCGGCAGATAGAGAGGTCGAGGACGGCAATTATATGCCTCCCTCCGAAGACGAGGCAAGCCTCGACGACGACGAATTTGTCGTGCCTGAGGATCCCGTCGAACAAGAGCGTTTCAAACGCAGGCTTATGGCCATGGCAAGCAGCCTCAAGAAAAAACAGCAGCAGCTTAGAGCTGACCAAGATTTGCTAGCCGACAGATGGACTGAAGTCCTGGCGGCCGAAGAGTACAAACTCGAACGCCCCTCCAAGAGCTACCCAAAGCGCAGGCTGCTACCCCAACTAGAGGAGGAAGCAACTAAACCTACATCACCAGCGTATGATGCGGCCGATCGGCCACCCCGTGGCCGCGACAGAGAGGCCTTTCGGCCCTCAACTCAAGCCGCACCCCGGCGCCGCTCAAAAAGTACCAAGGCACGGGGAAACGCGCCAGACCTGCAAGACATATTGGAGGACAAGGCAAGGCAAACAAGATCGATCTATGGATCACGTGGGCGCCCCATGACACATGACGATAATCGTAACGCCGGATACGGCAAATAGGGCCAGGCCGAACACAACAGACAAAGCTCATCCGAGCTACGTCGTGATATAGCCCAGTACAGAGGCGCCGCACACCCACTATGCTTCACAGATGAAGTAATGGATCATCAAATCCCCGAGGGGTTTAAACCCGTAAACATCGAATCATACGATGGCACAACAGATCCTGCGGTATGGATCGAGGATTATCTCCTTCATATCCACATGGCCCGTGGTGATGATCTACACGCTATCAAATACCTCCCACTCAAGCTTAAAGGACCGGCTCAGCATTGGCTTAACAGCTTGCCAGCAGAGTCAATTGGTTGCTGGGAGGACCTGGAATCCGCATTCCTTGAAAACTTCCAGGGCACTTATGTGCGACCACCAGACGCCGATGACCTAAGCCACATAATTCAGCAGCCGGAGGAATCGGCCAGACAATTCTGGACATGGTTCCTAACCAAGAAAAATCAAATAGTTGACTGTCCGGACGCAGAGGCCCTCACAACCTTCAAACATAACATCCGTGACGAATGGCTTGCCCGGCACCTTGGACAGGAAAAGCCGAAATCCATGGCAGCCCTCACAACACTCATGACCCGCTTTTGCACGGGAGAAGACAGCTGGCTAGCTCGTAGTGATAACATGACCAAGAGCCCTGGTAATTCAGATACCAAGGAAAACAATGGCAGGTCGCGTCGCACAAGCACAAACGCCGCATTAACGACGACAACACTGAGGATACGACAGTTAATGCCGGATTCAGAGGCTCTAAACCCGGTCAGCGGAAAAAGCCATTCAAAAGAAATACTCCGGGCCCGTCCAGTTTAGACCGAATACTCGATTGCTCGTGCCAGATACACGGCACCCCCGAACAACCAGCCAATCACACCAATAGGGATTGTTGGGTGTTCAAGCAGGCAGGCAAGTTAAGTGCCGAAAACAGAGACAAGGGGCTGCATAGCGATGACGAGGAAGAGCCCCGACCGCCGAACAACAGAGGGCAGAAGGGCTTTCCCCCACAAGTGCGGACGGTGAACATGATATACGCAACCCACATCCCCAAAAGGGAATGGAAGCGTGCGCTCAGGGACGTATACGCGTTGGAGCCAGTCGCCCCAAAGTTCAACCCATGGTCCTCCTTCCCGATCACTTTTGATCGAAGGGACCACCCCACTAGCATTCGTCACGGCGGATTCGCCGCATTGGTCCTAGACCCAATCATTGACGGATTTCACCTCACTAGAGTCCTCATGGACGGTGGCAGCAGCCTGAACCTGCTTTATCAAGATACAGTGCGGAAAATGGGCATAGATCCCTCAAGGATTAAACCCACAAAGACGACCTTCAAAGGCGTCATACCAGGTGTAGAAGCCAGCTATACAGGCTTAGTTACACTCGAAGTGGTCTCCGGATCCCCGGATAATTTCCGAAGCGAGGAGTTAATCTTTGACATAGTCCCGTTCCGCAGTGGCTATCACGCCCTGCTCGGACGAACCGCATTTGCAAAGTTCAATGCGGTGCCGCACTACGCATACCTCAAGCTCAAGATGCCAGGCCCTCGAGAAGTCATTACGGTCAATGGAAACACTGAACGCTCTCTCCAAATAGAGGAGCACACGGCAGCCCTCGTGGCGGAAGTACAAAGTAGCCTCTCAAGGCAATTCTCCAGTCCGGCTGTTAAACGTCCGGACACCGTCAAGCGCGCCCGGAGTAACCTACAACAAGACCGTCTGGCACATTCCGAGCAAGCATCGCAGTGCGGCCCCTACCCCAGCCCTCGCGAGATTGCGAAACCAGTACCACGCGTACATAATTATGCTCTGGAAATACCATGGGCATAAGGGGAGGGGCACAACCACGGCATGCCTAGAATGCCGCTCAACCGCACTAGGGGCTCCCGATTTTGTCATTTCTCTTTTCTTACTTTCAGGACTCCACTCTTCGGAAGGCCTGTTCGGCAGTACACTCGCCGAACACACGATGCAACAGCCAGGGAGATAGCAAGCCACGTCGAAAGTGCAGGTGGTCTCTATAACGAGCTAAATACATGTCTTACTTAAAGTCTCGCAGCTTGCACCTGGAGGGGGACATGTTAAAAAATCCCATCTCTTGCTTATCGCATTATTTTTATCGTTCTGCTTTCATAGCAGCCCTTTAATAAACAATACATAGCTCTTGTCTATTATTGCATTCATTTTTATGTAAATATGTTCAGTCATGACATTATGCAACCGTACACTTTGGTACGGCCAATACACCAGGGGCTTAAGTACCCCAGAATACGGTGTGAGAAGACCGAACACTCTCATGAGTGCGGCACCCCAAACTTATAGCATTATATGCATCGGCTCAGAATCATGTCTTGGGTCAATAGTTGGGTTTGCCCGGCTCCCATGTTTTGGTACCTTACGTTCCGCTATATCGGCTAAGGTAGCGCTGGGAGAACTACTGCGATTGTGCCCCAGTTGAGCTGGGTTAACACCTCAGTAGAGAAAGCTAAAACTGACCGTCATGATAGGGCGAGAGACCGGTCGCTGTTCGAGAGGTTTTTCGAGTCCCTAAAGACTTATGCCGCTTAGAGCGAGGAGCTGGATTTATCCGGCCTAGGCGTGGATAGCGCCCCGAACTCGGTCTTCCGAATACTAGGGGCTTCGCCGAAATTTAAAATTATAGAATTCTATGGCTAAGTGAGAGTGATAAAGCATTATAAGTCCGATTGCCTTGTTCGTTGTGCTGAGCGCCTCCCTCGAAGGACCCAAGAATGGGAACAAGAGCGCTCAGGTTTATCCCGAACACCCCAGCACTCGTGGCATGGGGGCAGAAGCCGACGACTTGCATCTCTCAGATTTAATAAACGGCCGCACAGAAGGTAATATTTTAAATTCAAAAAGGGTTGCTTAGCGCATATGAACAAGTTTTCAGCGCACAGGATAAACACGAGCGAGTTTACTCAAAAATTAAATCCCTTGGAACATTCGTTCGCCACAAGGCGGGCACCCTTCAGGATGCCCTCATAGTACATCTCGGGCCTGCGATGCTCCTTCCCCTCCGGTGGCCCATCCTTCACCAGCTTCTCAGCATCCAGCTTGCCCCAGTGCACTTTGGCACGGGCAAGGGCCCTACGGGCGCCTTCGATGCATACGGAGTGCTTGATGACTTCAAGCCATGGACAGGCATCCACCAGCCGCCGCACCAGCCCAAAGTAGCTCCCAGGCATGGCCTCCCCAGGCCACAGCCGGCCTATAAGGCCCTTCATGGCCTGTTCGGCTGCCTTATGGAGCTCGACCAGCTGCTTCAGCTGGTCGCTCACGGGAACCGGGTGTCCAGCCTCAGCATACTGGGACCAGAACACCTTCTCCGTCGAGCTCCCTTCCTCGGCCTGGTAGAATGCGGCGGCGGCGGATA
Source organism: Triticum aestivum (assembly GCF_018294505.1). Lineage (NCBI taxonomy): Eukaryota > Viridiplantae > Streptophyta > Magnoliopsida > Poales > Poaceae > Triticum > Triticum aestivum. The sequence goes on from NC_057807.1 coordinate 511,370,194, forward strand.
CACTGCGGGGCAGATCTGCGAATGCTCCTGGAGAGCTCCGGATTCGGGTAAGTAACAGGTAATTTACTTTCACGTGCTTGCTTTGCATAAAGAATGCCTTACCCGCCGCAATTTTTTTCATCGCCTCAATTTCCTGGAGGGCTTTTTGGGCTTCGGCCTTGGCAGATTTGGCGCTTTCAAGTGCCGAGGCAAGCTCCGACTCTCGAGTCTTCGAGTCAAGCTCTAAACTCTCATGTTTTTTCACAAGAGCATTGAGCTCTTGCCGCACCTCCGCCACCTGCGCCTCTTGTTTCTCTCGCTCGATGCGCTCCACGGCCGCATTGACTTCGGCCTTGGAAAGCGCTTCCTTCAGGGTCGCCACCTCGGTTGTGGCCCCTGTAACATTCACGTTGGTCCTGTCATTATTTGCAACCAGGTATTTTTATATACACTTACATAAGGTACTACATACCTTCTTTGTCCTCGAGCTGCTTCTTGGCATGGCCGAGCTCGTTCTCGGACCGCTTGAGGCTCTGCTTCAATGCATCGACCTCCGCAGTCAGTGCAGCAGAGGTCAGCAGCGCAGCCTGCATTCCCATATTGACATATTTATGTTAGACTCCTGCGTATATCTTTTTAGATCCTCAGTCCGGCTTTTCTTTCCGAACACCAAACTGAGCATCAGGGGCTACTGTCTATGCGGTAACATTTTTACATGTTTTAAATACATACCTCGAAATCTGTTAGAAGGCTGGTACATGCTTCTGTCAGCCCGCTCTTGGCGGACTGAATCTTCTGGATCACCGCACTCATAACAGTGCGGTGCTCCTCGTTGATGGAGGCGCTGTTAAGCACCTCCAGCAAATTGTCCGGCGCCTCCGGTAGGACGGAGGCCACTGGCGTCGTAGGCTTGCCCTTCTTGCGAGGGGGCCGCCTGCCGAACTCTGGAATCACTGAAGGTTTTGGAGCGGTGTCCGGCCCAGGGCTGGACTTAGATCCCTCTGGGGCTTCATCCCCTTTGGGCCTGGAGTCCGGAAGGTCGCCTTGCGGCGCCTCCAGGACCACCTCCTCCTGGTTTAGCCCCTTTTGGGACTCCACCTCGGCATCGTCCATAGGGTGAGGGGAGGTAGCAGTCAGGAGTGAAGCGCTATTCACATCCGACGAATCCAGGGAGCCACTCGACGAATCACCGAGCTGAGCCTTGGGCAGACTGCATTATTGAATTCGGCGTCAGAAGGTACTGTACAATAGAGGAACGCCATGAGTTATTCTGGTATCCAGATACTTACGATTTTGCCAGGGGCTTGGCCCTGGATGGCCATTCCTCTCCGCCATCGTCGGTGTTGGAGGCGTAGTCCGGAAGAAGGGTCTTCCCCTTCTTGGACCCTCCGGCCTCCCTAGTTGGGGCGGCCTTCTTTTTCTTTCCTCCCCCCGCTGGAGGGGGAGAGGCTTCTTCTTCCTCCTCCTCGTCTTCGGAGGCGGAGTGCGCTTCGGGGTCGTTGGGTGATGAATCCGACACCACCAGGCGCCGGGAACTCTTTCGAGTCCACGTGGCCTTCTTCTTGGCCTTCTTCTCCGGCACCACGTGAGGTGCCGGGACCAGCAACTTCATCAAGCGTGCATCTGCTGGGCCTTTGGGCAAAGGGTCCGGACAGTCAAATTGTTCAGACATCCTCTTCCAGTCCTGTCAAAGGAGCGGGAGTTTAGATCCTGCATAGAGTCAAACTATGGAAATCAAGTGTCCTGTAAAGGATAAAAACAAGCTTACTTCGGTGGCTTGGCGCTTTGCGCAGAATCCGCGATCCTCGGTGACGGGAGGGGAAACCTCGGAGCTCTTGAATAGCACCTTCCAGGCGTCCTCGTGCTTTGTGTCGAAGAGCCTAGACAAAGTCTGGTGCTGGGTCGGGTCGAACTCCCACAAGTTGAAAGCCTGTCGTTGACACGGGAGGATCCGGCGGAAGAGCATGACCTGAATTATGTTGACAAGTTTAACCTTCTTGTTCACCAGGTCTTGGATGCAGGTTTGGAGTCCGGTCACCTCTTCCGGATTACCCCACAACAGGCCCGTCTCTTTCCAGGATGTGAGCCGTGTGGGGATGCTAGATTGGAATTCGGGGGCCCATTCAGGGTCACGCGGCCCGGTGATGTAGAACCACCCCGATTACCACCCTTTGATGGTTTCCACGAAGGAGCCCTCGAGCCATGTGACGTTGGGCATCTTGCCCACCATGGCGCCACCACACTCCGCTTGCCGGCCGCCCACGACCTTCGGCTTGACGCTGAAGATCCTCAGCCATAGGCCGAAGTGAGGCTTGATGCGGAGGAAGGCCTCACACACGACGATAAACACCGAGATGTTGAGGATGAAGTTCGGGGCCAGATCATGGAAATCCAGGCCGTAGTAAAACATGAGCCCCCAGAAAAATGGGTGAAGTGGGAAGCCCAGTCCATGGAGGAAATGGGTGAGAAACACCACCCTCTCATGGGGCCTAGGGGTGGGGATGAGTTGCCCCTCATCTGGGAGCCGGTGCGCGATGTCGTTAGACAAGTATCCGGCCTTCCTCAACTTTTTGATGTGCCCCTCCGTGATGGTGGAGGCCATCCATCTACCTCCCGCTCCGGACATGATTGGAGAAGGTTGAGGTGGGAAGTGCGGACTTGGGCGCTGGAGCTCGAGTGCGCGGAAATGGATAAGCAAAGGAGGAAGAAGGCGTAGATTGAAAGGGCGGATCCTTATCCCCTTATATGGGCGGCCGAAACTATGTGCCCCCACCAAGCCTAGTAAAACTCGCTTATCTCCCAAGCGCCGCGATTAATGGCGCAGTTGGGTTACCCACGCCCGTATTGATGAGAATCCCGGAATGAGGGGACACGATCTCTGCTTTGACAAGACGTGCCAAGGAAACCGCCTCGCTAAACACGCTGAGGTGGGACAGTAAAACGATTCGAATAAAGGCTTGGCTGTGGCATGATGTCACGCTACGGAATACGTCAGCAGATTAGATTTGTGCGAATATTATTCTCTCTACGGTGGTATGTGGAAACTATTTTGCAGAGCCGGACACTATCCTTGTGTTCAACATCTTCTATGAAGTATTCGGAGGAGGAACCCGCCTTGCAATGCCGAAGACAATTTGCGCGCCAGACTCGTCGTCATTGAAGCCTGGTTCAGGGGCTACTGAGGGAGTCCTGGATTAGGGGGTGTCCGGATGGCCGGACTATGACCTTTGGCCGGACTCCCGGACTATGAAGATACAAGATTCAAGACTTCATCCCGTGTCCGGATAGGACTTTCCTTGGCGTGGAAGGCAAGCTTGGCGATACGATATGTAGATATCCTCTCATTGTAACCGACTCTGTGTAACCCTAGCCCTCTCCGGTGTCTATATAAACCGGACAGTTTTAGTCCATAGGACGAACAACAATCATACCATAGGCTAGCTTCTAGGGTTTAGCCTCTTTGATCTCGTGGTAGATCTACTCTTGTACTACCCATATCATCATATTAATCAAGCAGGAGTAGGGTTTTACCTCCATCAAGAGGGCCCGAACCTGGGTAGAAACATCGTGTCCTTGTCTCCTATTACCATCCGCCTAGACGCACAGTTCGGGACCCCCTACCTAAGATCCGCCGGTTTTGACACCGACAACGACACTACAGTAGGCCCTACATCGACTCAAGACCCGACTAACACTGGCGCTCCTCCATCTTCATGGTATTCTTCAGGGGCGTTAGTCCTCATTTTCAACCCTTTTGGTCATTCGATGACAAAGGGGGAGAAATTTGAGTTAGTCTTCAAGCGGGTCTATCCTATATGGGTGTTTTTTATAAGTTACAGCTCTCGTTCTTCTGATGACTTTGCTGGATCGAGTTGTAATCTTAAAATCTACGGTGGTCTGATACTTTTGCTGAGTTTTTCCGCATGCTTATTCCTCATCAATGTTAATGCATGCATGCTGAATTACTTCAGTCACCATATTTCATCATGCATTTCAAATTCTTCATATTATATGTCAAATGCGTGTATGAATTACAAGATATAGGGGGAGATCTCCATGATTATACTCTTCAAGTGTGCATTGCTTCAAAAGCAAATTCCTCACTATGCACATCTTCAGGGGGAGTTCTTCTATATCTTGCAATCAAATTCCTCAATATCAGTATTTACACTTCATATGTTTATCCCTATTGAAAACTTGACATATATTGTCATCAATCACCAAAAAGGGGGAGATTGTAAGTGCATCTAGTGCCCCTTAGTGATTTTGGTGTATTGAAGACTTATAGGTTAAGAGACTGATGCGTTTGTAAGTGTACACATGTCTATAAGTCTATGAGGAGTTTGATATTTACAGAGAAAGTCGACCCCTAAAAATGAAGTTCTTCGATTGAAGACTTTGGATTTCTGAAGACTTTCTGAAGACTTTGAAAGTGAAGAAATTGGTGTGACCTTGAAGACTTGGTAATCATTCGAGGAACATGAAACGTGAAGACTCTTGTTTTTACTGTTTCATTTTCTCTTTCTTGAGTCATAGGAAACACCGTACTGTTAAAGAGGGTCGAGGAAATACTAAGGAAAAATTTCCATGTGATGCTCAACTCAAAATCCTACACCTACCAATCCCTTCGAGTGAGGCCAATGGAAATCTCTCACAGTTCAGTCATATTCTTCCATGACAGAGACAAAGTTCTTCTGGTCTCTGAGGAATTTGTTCTGACTGAGGAGTTAGGAATTCGCCAGTGCGGATTGCCTACAAAGTGAGGAACATGATAGCCCTGAGGTATTTGAGAGTCAAATATTCTGACCGTTGCTGTGCTACGCGCCAGCTGTCCCAAAATATCTACCCACCTAACGGTCATATCAGACAAGGGCATTTATGTCTTATCATGTCGGGCTGCTACCCGGCTATAAATAGCCGCCCCCTAAAACCACTAGTTGGTTGACTGCTCCGAGAGAAACTAACACTTGTCATTTGAGAGCAAACCATCCTCCGAGGACTTTGAGTGAAAATCATCAAGTGAGGAAATCTCAAACCCAAACCTACAAAACCCCAAAGTGATTGAGCATCACTGAAGAGATTGATTCTGCATGGATACGACGCTTGTTACCTTTGAAGACTGTGCTTCTTCCAGACGGTTAGGCGTCAAGGTCTAGAGCATCCAAGAGGAATTGTGGATCACCGAGTGACCGAGTTTGTGAAGGTTTGGAAGTCACCTGAAGACTTACCACGAGTGATTGGGCGAGGTCTGTGTGACTTTAGCTCAAGGAGAATACGGTGAGGACTGTGTGTCCGGGACTGGGTGTCCTCGAGTTTAAATACTCAGCCGCTCCAACCAGATGTACAACTGAGACAGCAGTTGGAACTGGTCTACCAAATCATTGTCTTCACCGAGCTTACTGATTCTATTTCCTCAACTCTTTCATTTCCTCATCTCTGTTGCTGTGTGCTTGTTCATATCTGTTTGAAGACTTTGACTGAAGACTTTCTCGATTTCTTCAGTTCAATTTCTTCAGTCTGTCTGTCTTCATCTTGTGTTATCCTGTGCTTATGCTTTCTGTACTCTGTGCTTGTCTTCATTTCATCATGATGACTATGCGTGTGTTCTGCTAGTTCTTCATTTAGGAATTTCCTCACCAGCAAATTTCTCAGTGAAGAATTTGTAAGTGCATCTAGTGCCCCTTAGTGATTTTGGTGTATTGAAGACTTATAGGTTAAGGGACTAATGCGTCTGTGAGTGTACACAGGTCTATAAGTCTATGAGGAGTTTGATATTTACATGGAAAGTCGACCCCTAAAAATAAATATCTTCGACTGAAGATTTTGGTATTTCTGAAGACTTTCATGATGACTTTGAAAGTGAAGAAATTGGTGTATCCGTGAAGACTTGATATTCATGCGAGGAATATGAAGCTTGAAGACTTTCGTTTTCATAGTTTTGTTTTTCTCTTTCTTGAGTCATAGGAAACACCGTATTGTTAAAGAGGGTCAAGGAAATACTAAGGAAAAATTTCCATGTGATGCTCAACTCAAAATCCTACACCTACCAAACCCTTCGAGTGAAGCCTTTGGAAATCTCATACAGTTCAGTCAATTTCTTTAGTGACAGAGACGAAGTTCTTCTGGTTGCTAAGGAATTTGTTCTGACTGAGGAGTTAGGAATTCACCAGTGCGGATTGCCTACACAGTGAGGAACATGATAGCCCTGAGGAATTTGATAGTCAAATTTCCGACCGTTGCTATGCTACGCGCTAGCTGTCCCAAAATATCTTATCCACCTAACGGTCATATCAGACAAGGGCATTTATTTCTTATCATGTCAGGCTGCTCCCTAGGCTATAAATAGCCGCCCCCTACAACCACTAGTTGGTTGGCTACTCCGAGAGAAACTGACACTTGTCATTTGAGAGCAACCCATCCTCCGAGGACTTTGAGCGAAAATCATCGAGTGAGGAAAATCCCAAACCCAAACACCTACAAACCCCAAAGTGATTGAGCATCACTGAATAGATTGATCCTGCGTGGATCCGACGCTTGTTACCTTTGAAGACTGTGCTTCTTCCAGACGGTTAGGTGTCATGGTCTAGAGCATCCAAGAGGAATTGTGGATTGCCGAGTGACCAAGTTTGTGAAGGTTTGGAAGTCACCTGAAGACTTACCACGAGTGATTGGACGAGGTCTGTGTGACCTTAGTTCAAGGAGAATACAGTGAGGACTTGGTGTCCTGAGCTGCGTGCTCAGTGACTGGGTGTCCGGGACTGTGTGTCCTCGAGTTTAAATACTCAGCCGCTCCAACCAGACGTACAACTGAGACAGCAGTTGGAACTGGTCTAACAAATCATTGTCTTCACCAACCTTACTGGTTCTATTTCCTCAACTCTTTCATTTCCTCATTACTGTGTTGAGTGATTGTTCATATCTGTGTTTGAAGACTTTGACTGAAGACTTTCTCAATTTCCCCAGTTCAATTTCTTTAGTCTGTTTGTCTTCATCTTGTGTTATCATGTGTTTACGCTTTCTGTATTCCGTGCTTGTCTTCGTTTCATCATGATGACTAAGTCTGTATCCTGTTATGCTTACTTCTGAGTACTTATTCCGCTGCTAGTAGTTCTTTGCTAAGGAATTTCCTCACCGGCAAATTCCTCAATGAAGAATTCATAAAAATCGCCTATTCACCCCCTCCCTCTAGTCGATATAACGCACTTTCAATTGGTATCAGAGCAAGGTACTCCCTTGTTCTGTGTGATTTTGGTTTAACCACCTGCAGTTTTAGTTATGTCGACCGCAGGTATGATCAAGGTCTCTGCTGGGTGTCCTACCTTCGATGGCATGGACTAGCCCTACTGGAAGAATAAGATGCGAATGCATCTTGAAGCAATTGACAACGATCTCTGGTACGTTGTGGAAAATGGTGTTCCCTCAGTCACACCTTCTCTAAATGCTGCTGATGTGAAGAGATTCAAGCAACTCGATTCTCAAGCGAAGAATATCATATGTGGTCATCTGAGTAAAGGACAGTATGGTAGAGTGAGTGCTTTGGAAACTGCCAAGCTTATCTGGGATAGGCTCTCCAAAGTAAACGAAGGAGTCTCAACTCAACATGACTCTCGTGTTGACGTTCTTCGCAACCTCTTCAACCGCTTCAAAAGACTCGACAATGAAAATGTTCAACAAACCTTCGATCGCCTCACTGACATCTCAAATGAGCTTCAAGCGCTTGGCGCCACTGACATCACTGACCATGAGGTGGTGAAGAAATTGCTGAGATCGCTAGATTCCTCATTTGATACTCTGGCACTGATGATTCAAGAGCGAGCTGATTACAAGTCACTAGATCCAGCTGATATCCTCGAGAGGCTAAATACTCATGAGTTCCAGCTTGCTGAAAAGAGAGATCTCTATGGTTCAAGCTATGGCAAAACACGTGCCCTGAAGGCCAAGGCTGTGTCTGAATCTGAATGTGAAGACTCTGGTAGTAGCCTCGGTGATCCTGAAGAATTGAGCCAGGAGCTAGCACTGCTCGTGAAGAAGTTCCAGAAGTTCTCAAGACGTGGTCGCTTTGGAAAATCCTCAAGAAGCAGTGATTCCTCATCAAGTGACTATAAGAGAAGACTTTGCCACAAATGCAAGAAACCTGGACACTATATTCAGGATTGTCCTCAATGGGAAAAGGAATTAAAGAAGAAGAAATACAAGGATTACAGTTCTGATGACGCTAAGAAGAAGAAGCAATCTTCATAATCTTCATCATCAAAATCCTCGAAGTCTTCATCTCACAAGAAGGGCAGCTCCAAGAAGGCTCGGGCATTCATTGGCAAGGAAATGGACTCTGAAGCTGAATCTGAGGAACATGAGGAAGAGGAGGCTTCTGAGGAGTCCGAGTCTGGAGTGGCGAGTCTGGCTCTTGCTACTACTTTTGCCAGCAAGTCTATCTTCAACTCTGAATAAATTGACCGCACCAACAAGGCTGACGAAGACAATGATGACTATGCTCCCACCTATTGCTTCATGGCAAAAGGTGCCAAGGTAACAAAATACCCCTCCTCTGAATCTAGTGAGGATGAATCTCATGAAAATCTTAAGCCCAGTTACTCTAAACTTGCTAAGATTGTTGTGAAACAACAAAAGGCTATTGAAAAACTTCAAAACATGCTAGACAAAAGTGATGATATGTTGGGTGATGAAATGGACCGCACTAAAGACTTAACTGAAAATCTTCAGAGACTTCAGTCTAAGTTTGACAATCTTCAAAGTCATCATAACACTCTCTTATCTGATCACGAGAAGCTTTCCTATGAATTTCTTCAAAGAAAGCAAGATCTTGAAAAGCTAAGAGTGAGTTATGAAGATCTTCTGAAGGATCGCGATTCATTACTTGCTCAACAAATTAGCGCTACTCAAGAAGAATTTGTTCCTCCATGCTTAAAGTGCATTGAACGTGAATCTGCTAATTCTTCATCTGAATGTTCAAGTGCTTTAACTGTTACAAATTCTTCACCTGCCTCTGCTATCACTAATTCCTTATCTAAGGACATTGCTAGTATCACTAACGATGCATGGCTGAAGGAATTATACACGACAGGCATGTACAAAAGCCTCAAAGGGCATCAGATTCTTTGTGATGTGCTTAAAAAGCAGATCCTCAACAGAAACCCTAGGAAAGAGGGTATTGCCTTTGAGAGGAAACTCAATGCTGATGGAACATATTGGAAGCCTAAGCAGTACCCCAAAACCTCATGGGTTGCTGCAAAGGGACCTCTAGTTGATCCATCTAACTTATCTGGCTTTACTTGTGAATCTTCTCATTCTTCTGATGAGTCATTTGACTCCAACTATAAACTGTTCAAAAATCAGAATGGTGAACTATTTGCTAGATATGTTGGCACTAACTGCAGGAACGGTTCCCCTATGAAGAAAATCTGGGTTCCCAAAAGTTATGTTGAAAGTCTTCAGGTGAATGTCCTCATGACACCACCTGTGAAGAACAGGAACCCCGGATCCAATTCTTCATATGGACCTAATTCTTCACATGGATCAAATTCCTCAAATGGATCAAAGTCCTCATATGATCATCATCGTGCTAACCCCTCTGTTTCGCAGGGTAGAGCTAAGGGCTATGAATATGCGCATTATTCTTCAAATCATTATGTTCATAAGTCCTCGAAGAATTTCTCTGCTTATTCATATGCTTACCCTAACCCCTCTTATGTGAAACGAAATGGATTGGCCTCAATGCCACCTTTCTCATATGGTGCTCGCGGAGTGATGAACTCTTTGCCACCCCTTCAGATGTGGGTGGTGAAGAAAAGCACTAATCTCTTATGCAGGGTCAGGTCTCTAGACATGCTTTAAACGTCTGAAGAATTTGCTGGAGGCCTAACAAAAATGTCTGAAAGGATGCAGGCGAATCATGATGAAATGAACTTTCATTTCACACGTCCTCATACTGAAATATCTGTCTTACTGCTTGATAAAATTCATCTGATGAACTTGATATCATATTCTTCACTGATGAAGTATATGAGATCGTAAGTTGCACTAATTCATCTGCAGGATGATCAGCCCAAAGCCAACGAGTGGGTTCTAGATAGTGGATGTACAAATCACATGACGGGTGACAAGAGTCTATTGATGGATGCTCCTTTATCACCGTCACATCTGAAGCACATCATCTTCGCTGCCAAAGGCAAAAGTCAGGTATTGGGTCTAGGTAAGGTTGCGATCTCAAAGGATCGACACATGGACAAAGTCATGCTTGTCGAGTCCTTAGGATACAACCTCATGTCTGTCTCAATGCTTTGTGATCTTGATATGGTTGTTGTCTTTGGCAAGTATCGTTGTGTTGTGATCATGGAAGCTGACCATTCCAAAGTCTTCGAAGGCTTTAGGAGAGGAGATTTGTATATTGTTGATTTCTCTACAGGACCACAACCAGCCGTGTGCTTACTTGCAAAAGCTTTAGAAGGCTGGCTATGGCATCGACGACTTGGTCATGCTGGCATGAGGAATCTGAACACGCTTGCGAAGAAGAAGCATGTCATTGGCATTGAGAATGTCAAATTCCTCAAGGATCACTTATGCGGAGCTTGTGAAGCTGGAAAGATGACAAAGGCCAAGCATCCAGCAAAGACTATCATGACCACTACTCGTCCATTTGAATTGCTTCACATGGATCTCTTTGGTCCTAATCATTATTCTGCTATTTCGAATGATGCATCTCTATATGGCTTTGTTATTGTTGATGACTATTCTCGTTACACATGGGTACACATTGTCACTTACAAACATGAAGTGCAGGAAATCTTCAAACGATTTTCCTCGAGGGCTTCAACCAACTTTGGTGTGAAAATCAAGCACATCAGAACTGACAATGGAACCGAGTTCAAGAATTCCGGTCTTGATGGCTATCTTGATGAACTTGGTATTACTCATGAGTTATCTGCTCCTTATACTCCTGAGCAGAATGGCATCATGGAGCGCAAGAACAGAACCCTCGCTGAAATGGCTCGCACCATGCTTGATGAATACAAAATGCCTCGTCATTTTTGGATTGATGCAATTGATATTGCATGCCACATCATCAATCGGGTATATCTTCACAAATTCTTCAAGAAGACTGCCTATGAACTCCTCACTGACAAGAAACCCAGTGTGAGTTATTTCAAAGTCTTCGGTGCTAAATGTTGGATTAGAGATCCTCATCACAATGCTAAATTTGCACCGAAAGCACATGAAGGTTTTATGCTTGGTTACGGAAAGGACTTGCATACCTACAGAGTCTTCAACAACGTTCTTCACAAGGTTGTTGAAACTGTAGATGTGCGGTTCGATGAAACTAATGGCTCGCAAAGAGAGCACCTACCTTCTGTGATAGATGAACCAGAACCTAAGGATTCTATCAAATTCAAGGCTACTGAGGATGTTATTCCTACCGAAGAATCTGTTGAAGAATTCATGCTAGAACATGAAGAAAATCGAGCTGGTGCACCTGATGAGAATGCCGAAGAAAATGGTGCTGAAGAAAATGCTGATCAAATTCCTCAACGACAACCATCTCATCCTTGCATTGCAAAAGAAGTGCAAGTTGAAAAGATCATCGATGACATTCGAGCGCCAGGTCCTCTCACACGCTCAAAAGCTTCACATTTATCTAACTTTTGTGGGCACTATGCTTTTTTCTCTATTACAGAGCCCACTAAGGTAGATGAAGCATTTCTGGAGCCTGAGTGGATTCAGGCCATGCAAGAAGAATTACATCAGTTCGAGCTCAACAATGTCTAGGAACTGGTAAAATGTCCAGATCCTCGCAAGCATAATATCATCGACACAAAGTGGATCTACCGCAACAAGCAAGATGAAAATGGCCTTGTAGTAAGGAATAAGGCACGACTTGTAGCTCAAGGCTACACACAGGTTGAAGGAATTGATTCCGATGAAACTTTTGCACCTGTTGCTAGACTTGAGGCTATTCGCATATTACTTGCTTATGCTAACCATCATAATATTATCTTACAACAAATGGATGTGAAAAGTGCATTCCTCAATGGTAAGCTTGAGGAAGAAGTATATGTTGCTCAACCCCCAGGTTTTGAAGATCCAAAGAATCCTGAAAAAGTCTACAGACTCAACAAGGCCTTGTATGGCCTCAAACAAGCCCCTCGGGCGTGGTATGACACTTTGAAGGAATTCTTTATGAAGAATGGCTTCACACCCGGTTCACTCGACCCTACTCTCTTTACTAAATCTTATGATGGTGAACTGTTTGTGTGCCAAATATACGTTGATGATATTATCTTTGGTTGTACTGACCAACGTTATAGTGATGAATTTGCCTATATGATGAATGAAGAATATCAAATGTCTATGATGGGAGAGTTGAAATTCTTTTTAGGTCTACAAATTCGTCAACAGCACAATGGCATATTCATATCTCAGGAGAAATACCTCAAGGAAGTTCTGAGGAAATTCGGCATGCAAGACAGCAAAGGCGTCAAAATTCCTATGCCCACAAATGGCCATCTATGCACTGATGAAAATGGGATTGACTTCGATCACAAGGTATACCGCTCCATGATTGGTTCGTTATTGTACTTATGTGCATCCAGGCCAGATATAATGCTTAGTGTTTGCATGTGTGCCCGATTTCAAGCTGCACCGAAGGAATCACACCATAAGGCTGTGAAGCATATTCTTTGATATCTAACTCACACACCAACACTAGGATTATGGTATCCCAAGGGCTCTACTTTTGATCTCATTGGATATTCTAACTCTGACTATGCTGGTGATTGTGTGGACCGCAAGTCAACATCTGGTACTTGTCATTTCCTCGGACGATCTTTGGTCTGTTGGTCCTCGAAGAAACAGAACTGCGTATCACTGTCTACTGCAGATACTGAGTACATTGCTGCTGGTTCGTGCTGTGCTCAACTGCTATGGATGAAGCAAACCCTCAAGGACTACGACATCAACGTGAAGAATGTGCCTATCCTCTGTGACAATGAGAGTGCAATCAAGATTGCTCACAACCCAGTTCAGCACTCGAAGACAAAGCACATTCAGATTCGTCATCATTTTCTTCGTGATCATGTGTTGAAGGGCGACATCTCCATCGAGCACGTGAAGACTGGTGAATAGCTAGCCGATATCTTCACAAAGCCCTTGGACGAGAAGAGATTTAGCAAGTTGCGGTGTGAGCTAAATATCTTAGAATCTTCGAATGTTCTCTGAAAAGGACACACATCCTGACACTTATGCAAAATTGATGACTTAGGTGTGCAACACATGAAGAAACATTTTTCTTCAATCAATGAAGAATAACACTCTAAGTGTGAAGAAATCAATGAAGAATTTGATTCTCAGAACCCTACGACAATTGTACGCGGTGTCTGAAATCATCATTCTTATACGGTGGGTCATGCCACCACCAAAGTTGAAAATCGTCATTTTTGAAATTCTTCAGTTTTTGAAATTCTTCAGTTTTTCAAACTCTTCAACTTTGCAAAATCTTCAATGTTTCCATCGTTTTTCTTCATTGGCGATATATATATGAGTTTAAGTCCTATACAGCATTCACTTATGGCTAATTCTTCAAGTTGCATTTTCTGCTAAGTGAATGTGATCGGACCCTTCCCCCTCTATGCTATACTCACCCCAGTCTATTCACAAATTCTTCATGTGCGTTCTATTTGAAACTCGTTCAAAATCTTCACTGTGTCCTTGACAGCTGAAGATTTTGCGAATGAACTTTAAAATTAATCCTATCCAAATTTTTCGGTTTTACCGCTCAATCCGTTCCGGATCCCACAATAGACTTATCTATTCACCCATGATCTAACACGATCTCCACTTCTCAGTACAAGGGTGACACATGTCAAGCGAAGGAGAAGGGTCAGGGGCAGGTTCGTCCTAAATCTTCGGGCGAACAGTTTTTCACTACGACTATAAATACCCCGTCATCCCTTCCTCACTTCCTTTACTCCGCTCGACCGCTCTCTCTCTCGCTCGAGCTCCTCAAACCCTAGCGCCGCCGCTACTCCATCGTCGCCGGTGAGGAAGAGCTTCACTACCTCGACCTCGTCTTCATCGTACTCGTGCCGACCGCGGAAATCTTCACTCCGCCGCCGCCGTAGCTGACTTCCTCCGCCAAGTTAGGGCGTGGAAGATCTACACTGACGAGCTTCACTGTTTTGCTTCTCAGTTCGTCGTGTTCTTCATCCAGGGTAAATTAAAAGTTACTTTTACTACCCCTTTTGATTCGAAATTTCATAACAAAATCTTCAAAGGTGTTTTATTCTTCAAATTCTCACACACAAAACACCTCACTAGTCATCGGTTCTTGATTCGTTTCTCTAAGCATCATTTTTCTTCAAGATTCCTCAATTGTGTGGATCCTCGATCTGTACAACTCTGGAACCTAAGACAAAGAACGCTTAGTGAAATTCTTCAAGGCTCATCTGGTCAAATTCCTCAAACTTGTTCTTTTTGGAAAAAAACCTTCTGAGAATGCATATGACCTCTCAAAATTCCTCGCAACTATACTCTGTTCACAGGTACTCATGTCCGTTGCTGAATCACTAGGTTCTCATCAACTTAACTCATTTGCAGCGTTCCTTGAAGAAAAGTTACACAATTCTTCAGAGAATTCGATTGTTCAAATTCCTCATCTGAAGAATATGGTTGATGGTAAGAAGCCGCGGAAAGGAGGAAAGAAACCTGAGGTCATGACCGCTTTTGAAATACCTGAGCCAATTTATGCTGATTATTGCACACCTGATGAGGCAAAGTACGGAAAAGAAAATAAAAATCAGCGCAAGGTGCGCATACAGAAAATTGAACGGAGATGGGCAAGAGAATGGAGGGAGTACAGATATGTGACTCCAAAGTATATGAAGAAATTCGCACTCAATCCTGCATTCCCAAGAGCTCCATTGGCACCTGGCCAAGTGGATAACCCCACCAGCATCAAGCATGGTGAGGACTTTCCTGAAGAATGGGCCAAACGCCAAGCTAAGTTGGCAAGACAAGCCAAAGAAGCAGTGAGGAAATTCAATAAAGACTCTGCTGCTGCTACTGCCACTGAGGCCTCTGTCAAGCCAAGAAAATCAATGGCACAGAAGCCTGCTCACAAGACAAGTGCTTCACCAACTATGCCCTCACGGCCAAGTTCCTCAGCAATGCCCTCACGGCCAGAATCTTCAAAGCCCTCACGGCCAGAGTCTTCAAAGCCCTCATGGCCAGTACCAACTACTGCTCCTCCTCCAAAGTCCTCAGCTGCTCCGGCAAAGTCCTCAACACCTGTACATCTGGCCACATGCCAAAGGACAACAGGCATCTCTATTGCCTCTGGTGTCTCAGCAAGTTCCTCAGCTGCACCAAAATCTTCATCAGGCCCCACTATGTTGAAGACTAAGGCAACGGTTGGTCGAGGTCCTCGGCCAAGTCCGAAGAAGAAACAGGTTGCCTTCCACGTGCCATTTGACGATGAAGCTGATGATGATGAACTTGCAAAAATCATCAGAGACCGACAAGAAAGGGCCGCTAGAGCCAAAGGCACAAATGTGCCACTGCTTTTGGATCCAAGGGCGATCCTTGATTACATTGATCTCTGGCACAAGGATCCAAATACTCCTATGCCTGATTTCAAGTTGACTCCTGGTCAAAGTCACATGCTGACCCATTTCATCACTGAAGAGAAATGGAAATTTGAGAAGGCCAGGCAGATCAAGAAAACTCAGTTTAGAAAAGCGAAGTTCCTGAAAATAACGTTGTCAATATGACACCTGATGAACTCCTCAAGATCCAAGCTGAAATCAAAGCCCTCAGCGATGATTTCAATGCTTGCTATGCTAATTGGCAAGGAGCCAAAGTCAGGTTTGTGAAACTGACTGAGAAATTCACAAATGTTGCAGCCCCATCGCAACAAGAAATTCCTCAAGCTACAACGTCTGCTCAGCCAATTGAAGAACATGCCAGCACCGCTGATGACATTCAGGCTGCTGAAGAAAATGCTAGTTCCAGGGCTGATGACTCCATTCCAGCCGTTGAAGACATTGTCAGGGCATCCACTAGTGGTGCGCCTGAAGAAACTGAAGAAGTCAGGGCAACTGCATCAGTTGTGCCTGAGGAAATTCAAACAGAAACCTCAGTTCCATCTGCTCCTACCCCAACTCCAATTCTTCCATGTGCATTCGATGTGAAGAAGACCAAGGTTGCAGAGCGAGCTGCAGTGAAGAAAAGGAAAGCATCCAGTGCTTCAGAATCTTCAGCTCCAAAGAAGATCAAGCCTCTGACAAGCTCTATTGAAAATCCAATTGATGCTGTTCCAATTTCCACCATGTCATCAAAGGACCTTGTTCCTTTTGGTGAGGAATATGTGATTCCAAGCGGATCTAATGAAGAACCTCAATCTGCTGCTTCGTCAGAGCAGGTTGATGAAGAAATTGAAGTGGATGCGATCCCTTCAACACCTGTTGCTTCCTCGCCAATGCCTCAGTTCACAGCTGAAGAGGTTGGCGTTGAAGAAATTGAAGATGAAGACATGGACATTGGCTGCACAACGCCAGTGATGAATGATGACTTTTGGGAAAGTCAGCACCCCAATACTCCACTCTTCACCCCACTTCAACAAATACCTCAGTCCCATGCACCAACTGTTCAAATGGGCTCTGAAGAATCTCATCCCACCTCGTCTATTCATGAAGACATTCCAGCCGCTAGTGCTGAAGAAGCTGTTGTTGTTGAACCCTTGAACACGCAACCTGCTACTGAAGATGAACCAGAAATTCCTCAGCCTTAAGAACCTGAGATTGTGATTCCTGAGGTTGTGATGCAACTCACTGACACTCCGGTGCCCAAGCCAACGGATCCATTCTCAAAGAAGCAAAAGTTCAAGGCTGAAGATTTCTTTTGCGAGCATGTGTTCTTCACTGACTATAACCCCTATGACTTTGCTCGCATAAGGAAGAGATGCTTCTGGACTGCTAGTCAAGCAAACTTCTATTCCTCAGTATTGTTCAACAAAGACAAAGTCTTTGATCATGAGCATATTCCTCATGTAGACATGGAGTCTCTGTCGTGCTTCGAGCCAGTCCTCAGTGTTCTTCATGATGCTGGACTGTTAAATTTCTGCACTGACATCTGTGACTGGAATGAAGAACTTATTCTTCAATTCTATGCAACGCTGCACATCACAGGAAACTCTAAAGATGTGAATTCATGGGTGTTGGACTGGATGTCTGAAAATACTCACTACAAGGCACCAACAACTGAATTGCTTCGTGCCCTTCCACCCAGTCCTCCCCTTGACGGTGCTCGTTGTGTCTACAATGAACCTGAACTTTCAAATCATTTCATGCAAGTGCTGATGAAGCCTTTGAAGCCAGGGCAGGCTCCTCGAACCAAATTCCTCCTCAAGGAATTACTATATGTGCCCCGGACTGTCTATCGCATTCTGACAAAGACAATGAGTCCTATCAAAGGCTACGACTCAAATGATGAAGAGGTCGTTGGCATCATGAAGAACATGCTTTTCAATATCCACTAGTAGAAAAACACCTAATAGTCTCGGTTCGTAAGGGCCTTTAGTCCCGGTTCATGAACCGGGACTAATGGGTCGTTACTAATACCTCCACCCATTAGTCCCGATTCAAACACAAACCGGGACCAATGTGCCTCCACGTGGCCCTGTGCGCCGAGGCCAGTCAGGGGGCCTTTGGTCCCGGTTGGTGGTACCAACCGGGACCAAAAGGCATCCATGCGTCAGCCTTCCAGTGGCTAGGGTTTTTGTTTTTTTTGAAAGGAGGGGGGGTTGGGGGTTTTGGGGGGTTAATTAGGTGTTTCATATATTGTGTTAGCTAGCTAATTAATAGAGAGAAGTGTCCTCTCTTATGTCCGTGCTTGGTCGACGCTACGTACTATTTATACATAAGTGATCGAGAGAACCATTGAGTACAGAAGTTCATCATGCATACCGAGAGAAGTGATCGACCGACCTCTCCTTCTCCGAGAGATTGGTCGAACAACAAGTTTTCGTATATCATGTATCTGACGCTACTGGCTACATACATGTACAATATGTATAAGATCTCTTAATTACAATCCCCTAGCAATTGAAATCAATTTCCACATGGTATTCTCCGGCTTTATTGATGACGTGGTCAAGAAAGAATCCCGCCAATTCCTCTTGAATTGCTTTCATGCGATCTGGTTCTAGGAGTTCATTCCGCATCTGCCACGTCTAATTTGAAGAAGGGGGTTAATTAATACATATATATGAATGAAACTCAACAGAAATGATGATGTAATAAAATGAAATTGTGAATATTATTGCTTACGCACTTCATATTGTCTTTGAGAGTAGCCCCGCTTGTTTTTCAAAGTCGCGTTGTGGATGAACTCGCACACGTAGTATCCATAGAAATCATTCCCTTCTTCCTGCCACAAGCACTTTACGAGAAATAGAGGTCAATCAAACTGATAATGAAGCATTATAAATGGCATTGATGAAAGTATAGCTATAGAATCAACGGGAGATGCGCGCAACTAGCTAGCCAGTAGTACTTACTTTCGGGTATGTATATAGCAGCTCCTTCGGCAGTCCCGGAGCTTGTGCGGTGAACTGTTTCCAAACCCTGCAAGACAATGAAAATAATTATTATTACTTGAGATATCAGGAAATGAACAAAAAGTTGCCGATATGGTGCGATAATGATCGATTGAACTTACTTGCTGAGCATTTCAGTCATGTCCGCATAGGATTTGGGATCTTTCCGTCTCGAGTCTAAGACGGTTACTAGTCCCTGCTCAAGCTTAATCTCCAGAAGAATATAGTGGTACCTGCGCACGCATGCATAACTCATCAATTACATTACTATAACCTCGCTCGAGTAATAAGGGAAACTGAATATGCACACGACAGTAACACTCACTTGCCGTTGTAAGGAAAGAGTATGGTATCTTTGTTTTGATTTTTGATCAACGATTGTAGCATGTTGTCCTCGGCCTCTTTGACGTCCTTTTTAACCAGAAATTCATCTATGATATTTGTGTTAATGAACCTAATATCATAAATTTCTTGTTTTTTGCACTCGACGATCTTCAATCTGCATAATATATTGAGGATAATTAATTATAAATACATGAAATGAAAGAGCCGAGCTATATATAGAGACTTAATGACAGAAATAGTACTTACAGACAGTAGCAAAAGACCATTAGTTTATCGAGGGCCTTTTGATTGAAGAATGCGAAGAACTCATCAAATGGAACAGTCAACAGATCATTTGCAACGAGGTCGTGCTCCTCTTTAATATTCAGATACAAAGCATTCGTACCCCCAGACTCTCTGCAGGTTTCCATGTACCAATTATGGAATCTTCGCATCATTGTTGTCAGAGATTTTTCATCTTTGACGAGAGGCTTCCCGTACTCGTATCTGTGTTCGTCCACCTCCAAGAAATCAGGAAGTTGATCGTCAGGCAGGTAATCTGCAAGATTGCCATAACCGGCCACCGTCCCCGGAGCATTAGACACATTGAGCGGGGGGCACGATTGCTGTGCTTGTTCGCCGAGCTGGGCAATTTTTTCCCCTTTGCTCGTTCTTTTGACCTTTTAGCACTGACAGTAGTTCCCGACCGCTGGGCTTGGAGATATGTCTGTTCAGTAATGCGCTCATAGTTGGTTCTCGGCGGAGACTTTGGTGGTTTCCTCAGGGCATCGATAGTGCGCTTTGCTTTCATCGGATCTACCTTCTCCTCCGGAGGTGGATGTCTCTTTGCTTTCACCCCTTCAAAGAACTCCTTCACGTGGGTCCGCACAATCGTATCGTTTTCCTCCTCGGTCCTCTCGTACGGTAACTTCTCTAGAGGCTTGAGAGGTGGACCGTATCTGTATTGCCTCCCGCCTCTGGTTGTGCTGCTAGACGCCGGAGCAGACGGAGCGGCTGCGGCGTCTGTCTTCTTTCGTGCTTGCTTACGAGGCGGAGGAGAAGGAGTACGACGCGCCGGAGCAGCCGGGGCGGCGGCGGGTCTCTTCCGCCCTTGCTGGCGAGGCGGAGAAGGAGGAGGCTGCTGGCTGCTCGGGAGCGCCGGCGCAGGCGGAGAAGGAGGCGGAGTGCCGCCACGCGCCGGAGAAGGAGGCGGAGTGCCGCCACGCGTGCCCTGATCGTCACTCGCCGGAGGAGGAGGCGGTGGAGGAGGCGGAGTGCCCTGACTCGCCGGAGGAGGAGGAGGAGGCGGAGGCGTCCAGTTCGGAAGGTTGATGAGCTCCTTCCGCCATAGGCATGGAGTCTTCAGAGCAGAACCCAGCCTAGTCTCCCCTTCACTGGTAGGGTGGTCAAGCACGAGGTCCTGAAATCCCTCCGTTATTTCATCCACCATCACCTTAGCATATCCTTCTGGAATCGGCCGGCAGTGCTAAGTTGCTCCGGATCCACTAGGATAAACAGAGCCAACAACCGCCTTGACCTTCAAATTCATCCATCGCGCCATAATGTGGCAATGTTGAGACTCCGTGATAGCATCCACCAGATAGCTGGTAGGAGCCGTCAAGACATGCTCCGGCTGAAGCAGCTCGGTGGAAGCCACGCTGTTTCTCCGCTGAGATGGCGGGGTAGCTTCGGGGGAAGCTTCGGCAGGTCGTTTGCTGCGATCTGCTGCTTCTCGTTCCTCTAGCCCCATTACCCTTTCGTGCAGCGCCTGCAGTTGGCCCTGCTCCAGTTTCTTCCTCCTCTCGTGGGTTTTGTAACCCCCTGTGTCCGGAAAACCAACCTTCCACGGAATGGAGCCTGGCGTGCCTCGTGTCCGTCCAGGGTGCTCAGGATTCCCGAGGGCCATTGTGAGCTCGTCCTTCTCCCTGTCTGGAACGAACGTCCCTTTCTGCGCTGCATTGATATAGTGTCGAAGGTTCTTGACTGTTATTTCCAGTTGCTCGTCCGTCCAACGGCACATCCCTGATACAGGGTCCAAGGTTCCGCCAGCCCCGAAGAACCAAGTCCGGCAATGGTCTGGCCATCTCATTGTCTTTGGTTCGATCCCTTTTTCAAGCAGATCATTCTCAGCCTTGGACCACTTAGGCCGGGCTTTGAGGTAGCCACCTGACCCCGTGCGATGGTGAAGCTTCTTCTTCACATCATTTTCCTTGTTCGTCGCCGACATCTTCTTACTCTTTTCCGATGTCTTGTGGGCCACAAATGCGGGCCAGTGATCTTTGATCTTCTCATATTTGTCGATGAATTTTGGTATCTTTTTTTCCGACAAAATGGTTCAACTCTTTCCTCCACCTCCTGAATAGGGTTGCCATCTTCTTAAGAGCACAAGACTTGATTAATTTCTCTTTAACTGGCTTCTCCGAATCCTCCTCTGGTGGTAGGGTGAAATTTGCCTTCAGCTGAGTCCAAAGATCTTCTTTCTGCATATCATTGACATAAGACACCTCAGGGTCGTCCTTAGGCTTATACCATTGCTGGATGCTGATCGGGATCTTGTCCCTAACAAGAACCCCGCACTGAGCAGAAAATGCGTTCTTTGTCCGGATGGGTTCAATCGGTTCGCCGTCGGGCGCGATTTCTATGATCTCAAACCTTTCATCCGAGCTCAACTTTTTCTTTGGGCCTCGTCTCCTTACCGAAGTTGTGCTCGATCCGGAGGGCTAGAAATTAAAAGGAAGAAAGACTAGAGTAATTAATATGTGTACATATACCAAAACAATGAATGCATCAATTAACTAGTCAGCACGGGCTTAACTAATATATATATACCTGGCCGGACTCGGTTCGGTCACTGGAGCAGTCAGCACGGTCTCCTTCTTGTACCTCCATTGGGTCATCACTGGAGCCATCATGAACATAGCCCTCTTCTTGTACCAGCATTAATGGGCCGGAGCCATCATGAACATAGCCCTCTTCTTCACCCAGTCCTTCCTCACCAACGACGTCGATAAAAAATGACGCAACAACATCAGTTCCTTCTACGATCATCTCCCCCAACATCGCTTATGTTGCTTCGTCTCGGTAGTGCTCCATAGTTTCTGCAAATATTTACAACATGTCAATTATTATTCAAAAACATGGTACATATGGATATATATTAGTGGCAAACATAGAACTAGCTAGCTAATCATAATAAGGAATCATGTTAGTGGCCTCGACGCTGCTTCTCTAGGGTTTGGGATCGCCTCGACACAACGCTTCAAGGGTTTGGGGTCGCCTTGACGACAACGCTCTTTTAACTTGGTAAATTTGGGTGGCCTCGAGAGTTTTGGTCGAGCGAGAGGGCCGTGGGGGGTGCTGCCGTTGTATAGGTTATCACGGTCGAGAGGGGGTATATATATCGACCGCCCCTCATGTCGAAGTTATCCCGAGAGGGCGGCGAGGGCGAAGGCGAGCAGCCTGACGGCGACAGACCCGATAAAACATAAGAAAACGAAGAAGAGATAAAAAGAGGAGAAGAAGAAAGGAATAGAGGAGAAGATCGAAGAAAAAAAAGAAGAAAAAAAAGAGGAGAAGAAGAAAAAATAGAATTTCTATTTTTTCTTCTTCTCCTCTATTCCTTTCTTCTTCTCCTCTTCCTTTTCTTCTTTTTTGTTCTTCTTATTTATTTCTCCTCTATTCCTTTCTTTCTTCTTCTCCTCTTCTTTTTCTTCTTCTCCCTCGAGAAAGGAAAATAATTAAGGAAAAGGAAGAAAAGAGGAAGAAGGAAGAAGGAAGAAGAAGAAGAAAGGAATAGAGGACAAGAAGAAAAAATAGAATTTTTTTTCTATTTTTTCTTCTTCTCCTCTTCTTTTTCTTCTTTTTTCTTCTTCTTATTTATTTCTCCTCTTCTTTTCCTCTCCTCTTCTTCTTTTTCTTCTTCTCTTCTTATTTTCCTTTTTCCTCTCATTCTTTTTCTTCTTCTTCTTCCTTCTTCCTCTTTTCTTCCTTTTCCTTATTTTACTTTTTCCTCTACACTAACCTAATTAAAATGCACTAACCTGAAATCGATATCTACTAACAACCTAAATAAAAAATTAATACATATATGGAAAAACATATATAAACAAAAAAATGATATGAACATTATATTCATACATACATATAGCCACATCCGTTCATCATATAGCTATACCACATACATATATACATTAATTATATATATGAAAAAAATGCAATGAACAAAAAAATACACATGTATGTATGAAAAAAAGCACTGAACACAGAGCCTCGACGGCGGCGGCTCACAACGGGGGCGGCTGGCGAGGGCGACGGCGGCGGCGGCGAGGGCGTCGGCGACGACCACATACGGCGGGCCGGGGCAGGGGCGTGGCCGGCAACGACGGCGATGGTGACGGCGACGACGGGCACGGGCGGCGAAGACGGCGTCGGCGGGGGCGGGCGGCGGGCGGCGTCGGGGCAGCGCCTGGCGGTGACGGGGCAGGGGCGATGACGGGGGCGCGCAGACGGCGTCGGGGCGGCGCGCGGACGGCGTCTGGGCGGCAGGCGGCGTCGGGGGCGCGCGGACGACGTCTAGGCGGCGGGCGGCGTCGGGGCAGCGGACGGCATCGATCTGGGCAGCCTGACGGCGTCGTCGGGCGGCAACTGGTGATGTGTTCGTCAAATTTTCCTAGGTGATGTATATATAGCAAGGGCATTGGTCCCGGTTCGTGACTCCAACCGGGACTAATGCCCCCTTTAGTCCCGGTTGGTACCACCAACTGGGACCAAAGGCCTCTTTTCAGCAGCCCAACGGGCGGGAAGCAGCGACCTTTGGTCCCGGTTGGTAGCACCAACCGGGACTAATGCCCCCCCTTTAGTCCCGGTTGGTGCCACCAACCGGTACCAAAGGACCCTCTGCTGCCCGCGTTGGGGCCAAAGTTTAGTCCCACCTCGCTAGTTGAGAGGGGCGCGCAGTGGTTTATAAGCCCCACTGCCGCACCCCTCTCGAGCTCCTCTCCACCGTAGGCTTGCGGGCCTATTTGCTACTGCTTTGCCTGATGGGCCTGCTGGGCCTACTACGGGCCTGAATCCTAGCCCATGGTAGGGTTTCTAGTCGTATTCAGGCCGTGGGGGGCCAGTAGGAGGCATTTTTTTGTTTTCTTTCTTGCTTTATTTATTTTATTTTGTTTCTACTTACAAAAAAATACTTATTGTTGCTATTTTTAATTATTTTCTAGTTTATTTGTTTTGTTTTCTGCATTATTTATTTTCTTTTGTTTTTTGCTTTATTTTTTAATTCTTTTTGCTTTTAGTTCTGGAAAAGTTATAAACTTTCTGTTAGTGCCATTAGTTTTCAAATTTGAAAACACTTTTTTTTTGTTTTCTTTCTTACTTTATTTATTTTATTTTGTTTGTACTTACAACAAAATACTTATTGTTGCTATTTTTAATTGTTTTTTTGTTTTGTTTTCTGCATTATTTATTTTCTTTTGTTTTTTGCTGTATTTTTTAATTCTTTTTGCTTTTAGTTTTAGAAAAATTATAAACTTTCTGTTAGTGCCATTAGTTTTCAAATTTGAAAACACTTTTTTTGTTTTTTTGTTTTCTTTCTTGCTTTATTTATTTTATTTTGTTTCTACTTACAACAAAATACTTATTGTTGCTATTTTTAATTATTACGAGGGCCGAACCATAAGACATTAAAGCATTTCAAATGAACTATGAAAAAGTTGAAAGTTGGCATGGTATCATAAATTCACCCACATAGCATGTGCATGTACAAAACGGACAATGGTATCATACTCGTGTGTTACAAAGTTGGCATGGTATCATCATAATAGTTGTGGGAGAAAGTCTTCACTTTTTCTTCGCTTGTGTCATTTGCTTATTGCGCCGTAACCATGGATAATCTTCATCGCTTATCAGGATGCTGGGGTCAGCCTTGACTTTGAAGGGAGGAATTTCATGAAACTTTTCATAATCTTCAGATATGTCTGTCTTGCCCTCCACTCCCACGATGTCCCTTTTTCCTGAAAGAACTATGTGGCGCTTTGGCTCATCGTATGATGTATTCGCTTCCTTATCTTTTCTTTTTCTCGGTCTGGTAGACATGTCCTTCACATAGATAACCTGTGCCACATCATTGGCTAGGACGAACGGTTCGTCAGTGTACCCAAGATTTTTCAGATCCACTGTTGTCATTCCGTACTGTGGGTCTACCTGTACCCCGCCTCCTGACAGATTGACCCATTTGCACTTAAACAAAGGGACCTTAAAATCATGTCCGTAGTCAAGTTCCCATATGTCCACTATGTAACCATAATATGTGTCCTTTCCCCTCTCGGTTGTTGCATCAAAGCGGACACCGCTGTTTTGGTTGGTGCTCTTTTGATCTTGGTCAATCGTGTAAAATGTATTCCCATTTATCTCGTATCCTTTCCAAATCGTAACAGTCGAAGATGGTCCCCTGGACAACAAGTACAGCTCATCACAAACAGTGTTGTCACCTCTGAGACGTGCTTCCAACCAACTGCTGAAAGTCCTGATGTGTTCACATGTAATCCAGTCGTCGCACTGCTCCGGGTGTTTGGAGCGCAGACTGTTCTTGTGTTCATCGACATACGGGGTCACCAAGGTAGAGTTCTGTAGAACTGTGTAGCGTGCTTGAGACCAAGAATATCCGTCCCTGCATATTATTGAGTCCCTTCCAAGCGTGCCTTTTCCAGTCAGTCTCCCCTCATACCGCGATTGAGGGAGACCTATCTTCTTAAGGCCAGGAATGAAGTCAACACAAAACCCGATGACATCCTCTGTTTGATGGCCCATGGAGATGCTTCCTTCTGGCCTAGCGCGGTTACGGACATATTTCTTTAGGACTCCCATGAACCTCTCAAAGGGGTACATATTGTGTAGAAATACGGGGCCCAGAATGACAATCTCGTCAACTAGATGAACTAGGACGTGCGTCATGATATTGAAGAAGGATGGTGGGAACACCAGCTCGAAACTGACAAGACATTGCACCACATCACTCCTTAGCCTTGGTATGATTTCTGGATCGATCACCTTTTGAGAGATTGCATTGAGGAATGCACATAGCTTCACAATGGCTAATCGGACGTTTTCCGGTAGAAGCCCCCTCAATGCAACCGGAAGCAGTTGCGTCATAATCACGTGGCAGTCATGAGACTTTAGGTTCTGAAACTTTTTCTCTGACATATTTATTATTCCTTTTATATTCGACGAGAAGCCAGTCGGGACCTTCATACTAAGCAGGCATTCAAAGAAGATTTCCTTCTCTTCTTTGGTAAGAGCATAGCTGGCAGGACCTTCATACTGCTTTGGAGGCATGCCGTCTTTTTCGTGCGAACGTTGCAGGTCCTCCCGTGCCTCAGCTGTATCTTTTGTCTTCCCATACACGCCCAAGAAGCCTAGCAGGTTCACGCAAAGGTTCTTCGTCACGTGCATCACGTCGATCGAAGAGCGGACCTCTAGGTCTTTCCAGTAGGGTAGGTCCCAAAATATAGATTTCTTCTTCCACATGGGTGCGTGTCCCCCAGCGTCACTCGGAACAGCTAGTCCGCCGGGACCCTTTCCAAAGATTACGTGTAAATCATTGACCATAGCAAGTACGTGATCACCGGTACGCATGGCGGGCTTCCTCCGGTGATCTGCCTCGCCTTTGAAATGCTTGCCTTTCTTTCGACATTGATGGTTGGTCGGAAGAAATCGACGATGGCCCAGGTACACATTCTTCCTGCAGCTTCCCAGGTATATACTATCGGTGTCAAGTAAACAGTGCGTGCATGCGTGGTATCCCTTGTTTGTCTGTCCTGAAAGGTTACTGAGAGCGGGCCAATCGTTGATGGTCACGAACAGCAACGCCTTTAGGTGAAATTCCTCCTGTTTGTGCTCATCCCACGTACGTACACCGTTTCCATTCCACAGCTGTAAAAGTTCTTCAACTAATGGCCTTAGGTACACATCAATGTCGTTGCCGGGTTGCTTAGGGCCTTGGATGAGAACTGGCATCATAATGAACTTCCGCTTCATGCACATCCAAGGAGGAAGGTTATACATACATAGAGTCACGGGCCAGGTGCTGTGATTGCTGCTCTGCTCCCCGAAAGGATTAATGCCATCCGCACTTAAAGCAAACCATACGTTCCTTGGGTCACTTGCAAACTCATCCCAGTACTTTCTCTCGATTTTTCTCCACTGTGACCCGTCAGCGGGTGCTCTCAACTTCCCGTCTTTCTTACGGTCCTCACTGTGCCATCGCATCAACTTGGCATGCTCTCCGTTTCTGAACAGACGTTTCAACCGTGGTATTATAGGAGCATACCACATCACCTTCGCAGGAACCCTCTTCCTGGGGGGCTCGCCGTCAACATCACCAGGGTCATCTCGTCTGATCTTATACCGTAATGCACCGCATACCGGGCATGCGTTCAGATCCTTGTACGCACCGCGGTAGAGGATGCAGTCATTAGGGCATGCATGTATCTTCTGCACCTCCAATCCTAGAGGGCATACGACCTTCTTTGCTGCGTATGTACTGTCGGGCAATTCGTTATCCTTTGGAAGCTTCTTCTTCAATATTTTCAGTAGCTTCTCAAATCCTTTGTCAGGCACAGCATTCTCTGCCTTCCACTGCAGCAATTCCAGTACGGTACCGAGCTTTGTGTTGCCATCTTCGCAATTGGGGTACAACCCTTTTTTGTGGTCCTCTAACATGCGATCGAACTTCAGCTTCTCCTTTTGACTTTCGCATTGCGTCCTTGCATCGACAATGACCCGGCGGAGATCATCATCATCGGGCACATCGTCTGGTTCCTCTTGATCTTCAGCAGCTTCGCCTGTTGCAGCATCATCGTGCACATCGTCTGGTTCCTCTTGATCTTCAGTAGCATCACCGTATTCAGGGGGCACATAGTTGTCATCGTACTTTTCTTCTTCGCCGTCTTCCATCATAACCCCTATTTCTCCGTGCCTCGTCCAAACATTATAGTGTGGCATGAAACCCTTGTAAAGCAGGTGGGTGTGAAGGATTTTCCGGTCAGAGTAAGACTTCGTATTCCCACATATAGGGCATGGACAACACATAAAACCATTCTGCTTGTTTGCCTCAGCCACTTCGAGAAATTCATGCACGCCCTTAATGTACTCGGAGGTGTGTCTTGAACCGTACATCCATTGCCGGTTCATCTGCGTGCATTATATATAATTAAGTGTGTCAAAAATCATTACAGAACATCATGAATAGATAATTAAGTGACCAAATTAATAGAAGTTCATCATCACATTAAAACCAAAGTACATACATAGTTCTCATCTAACAACATAAAGCTCTGCAGAGCATCTAAATTAATTAAACCATACATTGAAACTATGTAAAACATTTCAATGCGAAAACAAATGCGATCATAATCGCAACCAATGTAACAACTGATCCAACGGCATAATGATACCAAGCCTCGGTATGAATGGCATATTTTCTAATCTTTCTAATCTTCAAGCGCATTGCATCCATCTTGATCTTGTGATCATCCACGACATCCGCAACATGCAACTCCAATATCATCTTCTCCTCCTCAATTTTTCTAATTTTTTCCTTCAAGAAATTGTTTTCTTCTTCAACTAAATTTAACCTCTCGACAATAGGGTCGGTTGGAATTTCCGGTTCAACAACCTCCTAGATAAATAAAATCTATGTCACGTTGGTCGGCATAATTGTCATAAACAATAGATGAACCAATAGTTATGAAAAGATAATATATACCACATCCGAATCATAGACAGGACGAGGACCGACGGGGGCGGATACCAAAACCATCGCACTATATAAGATGCAATAATAAAAGTAAGAAAATTATACAAGTATCTATATAAACATACAAGTAAGAATTTTTTTTCCTTTCAGAAAGAAGATAAGAACAAGAGGCTCACCACGGTGGTGCCGGCGACGAGATCGGCGCGGGCGATCGACGGCGGTGAAGACGGGGACGGGACGTGACGGACCGCTAAACCTAGACAAATATTGAGGAAAATGGAGCTTGGAGGTCGAGCTTGGAGAGGAGAAAGCTTAAGTAGTGTGCTCGGGCATTCCATCGAACACCTCGTGTGCATAGGAGGTGAGCTAGAGCACCACAAAGCTCTCTCCTCGCCGGCCACGAAAAACAGAGCAGTGAGAGTGCTTTGCTCGCGGGCGAGGGGTATATATAGGCAATTAATTGGTCCCGGTTTGTGGCTTGAACCGGGACTAAAGGGAAGCCTTTGGTCCCGGTTCAAGCCACCAACCGGGACCAATGGTGGTGGGCCAGGACCAAGGCACATTGGTCCCGGTTCGTCCCACCAACCGGGACCAAAAGGTCCAGACGAACCGGGACCAATGGCCCACGTGGCCCGGCCGGCCCCCGGGGCTCACGAACCGGGTCCAATGCCCCTATTGGTCCCGGTTGGATTGAACCGGGACTAATGGGCTGACCCGGCCTGGACCATTGCCCCCTTTACTACTAGTGATCATTCATGGCGTTCCCGTCAACTTCCACGATTTCTTCATGAGGACTCTGGCGAATATTGCTATGTCACCTTTTGAACTGAAGCCTTATGCACCATGGATTATGAGGTTCATTAGGACAAGGGCTTCACTAAATTACAAAGCTGACACTTTGAACCATGGCAGCTACTTGCCCCCGATTGAAGTCCTCAAACGGTCATATTCCTCAGCTGATGACAAAGGCAAGGCAACTGTTGTGATAGATGAAGGCATTCGTCCATTGGATGGTCAATTTCGCAAGGCTGCATCCTACTCCACCAATGATGACTCTGCCACACATGACTCTGCCGCCAAGCAAAATCCTCAAGCCACATCTCCCAGGGTGATGACTGATCGTGACTTACTCCTCAGTCTTCATCAGAAGGTTGATCGCACTCATAAATGGGTCAAGCGTCAGTTTGGTTCAATTCTTCACAACATGACCTCAACACACAATGCAGTGAAGAAAAACCAATAGTACCTCCATGAAACCTTCAACCGTACCTGGGCTGTTCTATCTCATGTCTACAGCGCTGTAGATCTGAAGAATATGGGTCTCAAAGAAGAATTTGACTAGTCTGCACCTCCACCGAAGAAATTCAAGAAGGTCAAAGTTCCTTCCTTGGTGGCCAGCTCCTATTCTTCATCACGCGAGACTGATGAAAATGAAGATTTGGACAATGCTGCGGCCGGCCCTACTACAACAACCGACCCCAACACCGTTGGCGCTCCTCCATCAACTTGATATTCTTCAGCGGCGTTAGTCCTCAGTTTCGATCCTTTTTGGTCATTCGATGACAAAGGGGGTGAAATTTGAGTTAGTCTTCAAGCGGGTCTATTATATGGGCGTTTTTTTTGCTAAGTTACAACTCTCGTTCTTCTGAAACTTTATTGGATCGAGTTGTAATCTTAAACCCGATGGTGCCCTGATACTTTTGATGCACTGTGCTTTGATACTCTCGATATGTTTTTCTGCATGCTTGTTACTCATTAATTATTGCACGCATGCTGAATTTCATCAGGCACCATATTTCATCATGCATTTCAAATTCTTCATATTATATGTCAAATGTGTGTATGAATTACAAGATATAGGGGGAGATCTCCATGATTTAACTCTTCAAGTGTGCATTGCTTCAAAAGCAAATTCCTCACTATGCACATCTTCAGGGGGAGTTTTTCTATATCTTGCAATCAAATTCCTCAATATCAGTACTTACACTTCACATGTTTATCCCCGTAGAAAACTTAACCTATATTTTCATCAATCACCAAAAAGGGGGAGATTGTAAGTGCATCTAGTGCCCCTTAGTGATTTTGGTGTATTAAAGACTTATAGGTTAAGGGACTAATGCGTTTGTGAGTGTACACAGGTCTATAAGTCTATGAGGAGTTTGATATTTACAGGGAAAGTCGACCCCTAAAAATGAATATCTTCGACTGAAGATTTTGGTATTTCTGAAGACTTTCATGAAGACTTTGAAAGTGAAGAAATTGGTGTATCCATGAAGACTTGATATTCATGCGAGGAATATGAAGCTTGAAGACTTTAGTTTTCATAGTTTTGTTTTTCTCTTTCTTGAGTCATAGGAAACACCGTACTGTTAAAGGGGGTCGAAGAAATACTAAGGAAAAATTTCCATGTGATGCTCAACTCAAAATCCTACACCTACCAAACCCTTCGAGTGAAGCCTTTGGAAATCTCATACAGTTCAGTCAATTTCTTCAGTGACAGAGACGAAGTTCTTCTGGTCGCTGAGGAATTTGTTCTGACTGAGGAGTTAGGAATTCGCCAGTGCGGATTGCCTACACAGTGAGGAACATGATAGCCCTGAGGAATTTGATAGTCAAATTTCCGACCGTTGTTGTGCTACGCGCCAGCTGTCCCAAAATATCTTATCCACCTAACGGTCATATCAGACAAGGGCATTTATATCTTATCATGTCGGGCTACTCCCTAGGCTATAAATAGCCGCCCCCTACAACCACTAGTTGGTTGGCTGCTCCAAGAGAAACTGACACTTGTCATTTGAGAGCAACCCATCCTCCGAGGACTTTGAGCGAAAATCATCGAGTGAGGAAAATCCCAAACCCAAACACCTACAAACCCCAAAGTGATTGAGCATCACTGAAGAGATTGATCCTGCGTGGATCCGACGCTTGTTACCTTTGAAGACTGTACTTCTTCCAGACGGTTAGGCGTCATGGTCTAGAGCATCCAAGAGGAATCGTGGATTGCCGAGTGACCAAGTCTGTGAAGGTTTGGAAGTCACCTGAAGACTTACCACGAGTGATTGGACGAGGTCTGTGTGACCTTAGTTCAAGGAGAATACGGTGAGGACTTGGTGTCCTGAGCTGCGCGCTCAGTGACTGGGTGTCCGGGACTGTGTGTCCTCGAGTTTAAATACTCAGCCGCTCCAACCAGACGTATAACTGAGACAGCAGTTGGAACTGGTCTAATAAATCATTGTCTTCACCAACCTTACTGGTTCTATTCCCTCAACTCTTTCATTTCCTCATTACTGTGTTGAGTGATTGTTCATATCTGTGTTTGAAGACTTTGACTGAAGACTTTCCTCAGTTCAATTTCTGTAGTCTGTTTGTCTTCATCTTGTGTTATCCTGTGTTTACGCTTTCTGTACTCCGTGCTTGTCTTCATTTCATCATGATGACTAAGTCTGTATCCTGTTATGCTTACTTCTGAGTACTTATTCCGCTGCTAGTAGTTCTTCGCTAAGGAATTTCCTCACCGGCAAATTCCTCAGTGAAGAATTCATAAAAATCTCCTATTCACCCCCCTCTAGTCGATATAACGCACTTTCAGAATTCTTAAAAATCGCCTATTCACCCCCCCTCTAGTCGATATAACACACTTTCATCTTTCCACTCCTCCGGCTCTCCGGCGCTGCTCGGCGTCAAGGCCGAGCCCGCGGCGGAGACGCCGCTCGGCCGGTGCACATGCAGCGCCGGCATCGTCATCAACGAGGGCGGCCGGCGTGCCTCCTCGTCGGCTCCTCCGTGATTCGTCAAGCCAAAGACGGAGCCGGGGCTCGCGCCGGTGAAAACGGAGCCGGGGCTCCCCGCCGTGAAGACAGAGCCCGGCGACGTTGAGCTCGATGACGAGGCGGCCTTAAAATGGGCGTGCAAGGACTTCCTGAAGATGGAGAGGGAGCGCCAGGTCGCCGCCCTGCGGCGCTTCGAGTAGCGCCGCCGGGGCCGCGAAGAAGGAGGAGTCGTCATCCTCGACGACAGCAACGACGACGCGCCGCCGCCGCCGCCACCAGTCCGCCATGGCGACGCCGGGCAGGGGTCCAGCAGGGACGGCCTCGTCAAGGAGGAGAAGGCCGCCGCAGACGATGACGGCGAGGATGGCGGCGACGACGGCGACTACTCCGTGTTCAGCGATTTCTTCCTTTAATTATATTTGCTATGTAACGCGTCGCGAAAATGTCAATATATGCCAAAGTTTGCCGAAATTTAGCCGTGTTTAACCGAACTTCGCCGAATGTTTAAAAAAAAATTAGACGCGCCTGGGGACGGCCCTGGGTCCGGTGACTGGCGACCAACTCGCCCTCAATCCATTTTTTTACGCCGGCTCGTCTCCAGGTGGCGATTTTAGGCGCCCCTTGGAGGGCCAACGGCTGAAGATGCTCTTATGCCTGGGAAAGCATTTCCTTATTCGAACCCAAAAGTGCTAGATGGAAGGCCTTATTACGGTGATGCTACGGACGGTACCAACTAACTAAATCCCCCCCCCCCCCCCGGAGTGCTCTTATATGGGGGAAACGAGCAAACGCGCACCCACCTGCACAAGGCCGGTCTGATGCGGGCACGGGGTCCCTTGATTTTTCATTACACTTTTTTTTATTTTTGTCTTTCATTTGCTTTAAAAAACATTTTGGTTTTCTTAAAAGTTCTGAAATTGAAAATGTTCATGAATTTAAATGTTTGCTTACTTAGCCCCTTTTTCCTTTTTGAAAAACAAAATGTTCGTAAGGTTAAGAAGTTCATGCTTTCAAAAAGAATTGGGAATTCAAAAAATATTCATGAATTCAAAAAAGAACATGATTTCAAAACTGTTGCTGAATTCCAAAAAGTTCAGGAATTTCAAAAAAGGTTCGTGAATTCAAAAAACATTCATGAATTAAAAGAAAATGTCCGTGAGTTCAAAAAAATGTTCAGGACTTCCAAATTTTCACGAGTTTGAATTTTTTTCACAAAGTACAGAAAATGTTCTTGAACTTAAAAAGTAGTCATGAAGTTCAAAAAATGTTCATCGGTTTCAAAAAATTTGAGGTCTTCCATAAAATGTTAAGAAGTTTGATTTTTTTCTCAAATTTTAAAACTTTTAGGAAATTTAGGGTCATGAGTTCAAGAATTTTTCATGATTTAAGTTTTTTTATGAATTTTAAAAATGTTTGCAATATTGAAAACATGTGTAAATAAAAAAGGAAAAAAGGAAAAAGAAAAAAATAATTTTAAAAATGGGAAGACAAAAATGAAAAAAAGAAGAACAGACTAACCGGCGGCCCATTCCCGCTGGCGGGTGTGCGTGTTTAGTCACTACAATAATCCTACATACAGGGCATAGGCCACGGAAGAGAAGTTACGGGCTAGCGTGTTTGCTCCTCATTAATCTCTCCCTCCTTGAATTTCGTTGGGGGTCCCACCACTAACCAACTACGGATTTACACTTTCGTCCGTAACTCCTTCGGTGCCAAAACCGTCCATAAGTGTAGCATTTCCCTTGGTCGCTATCCCCCCAACCCGCACATGAAATAGGGTGTCACCTTGGATCAATGTGTTAAACCCCTGTAAATAAGCGAACCAACCTGTGGTTTGATGGTTAGAGGGACCGTGGTATCCCCAGTTCACTAGGATTCAAGTCCTGATGCTCGCATTTATTTCTGGATTTATTTCAGGATTTCCGGCGATGCGCATTCAGTGGGAGGAGACGTCTCCGTCAACGACAAGGTGCCTACGGTAGCTTCGTAAATTTCAAGATGATAGGCCGGCTCGGTCATTCGGATGTGCTCATAGGGGTAGGATGGGCATGTGTGCGTCCATAAGGTGAGTGTATACGCGTGTATATGAGCGCTTGCGTCTGTACTGTGTAAAAAAAACCTATAAATAATTTGTACATGTAGCTTTACTCATTTGTATCTCTGCGAAAACGATCATTCACTCGGGGACCTTCATGAAGGCCAGTCCTCGATTAAGGTCCATAATCTATGCACATAATTCGTATAATATAGCTCTCATTCAATATTGCATAAGTAAATTATTAGGATTATAGCATAAGTATTCAATTCATATTTTTTTTAAGTATTGCCAGCATGCAACTGCAAAATGAAGAAACCATTTCATCATAGTTAATCGCGTTCTTCCTATCAATAATATCTACTGTTATGTTCTCTCCGCGGGTAGTCCGTCCTCTCCCGTCGCTCACTTCGGTAATATCTACTCTCTTCTCCTCTGTACTCGCTGCTGGCAACTCGTCTACTCTCATCCCGTCGATGCTGCCTGCTCGAGCTGTGGCCGTGGGAAGATTGCGGCTGCTCATCCCTCGGCCTCTTGCGGCCGGATTCGGCATCGACCTTGTCAATTTTACCTTTTGTTGTGTTGCGCTCCCCTGATGGAATCACCGCCCCGGTACAATCGCTAGGGTCGACGACATGTCCGGCGAAGAGGATCGCATGCGACTCCTCCTCGATTATAAAGTAGGCGAACGGGTGGTCGGCGACGAAAAGCACTTCCTCCGGCGGGTATTGAGAGGATTTGGCAGTGACGTCATAGAAGGTCAAAGCGGCGGCTTTGGTTCCGTCCTCGTTGACCTCGATGACAGCCTTCTGGAAGACGTCTTGCACGCAGAACTCGTAGCCGTCATCCAGCATCTCGGAGAGGTCGGCCCGATGGCTGAAAGGTAGCCGGAGCCCAAGGTCCTTAAGGACGGCGGTGACGCTGCTCCTGAAGGAGAGCTCGAACCTGGGCACCAGCACCTGGTCGACCTTGACTCTGCGCGTCGGCAGGTGCTCGCGCAGGAAGCCTGCCGGGGACGACGTCGTGATCTTGTCCAGCAGGCCCGCCAGGCCGTCACGCGCGTCCGGGAGGAAGACGCACATGCTGTGGCGCTGGGTGTACGCTGTACTGCTCTCGTAGGGCAGCTTGAGCACCTTGAACCCGTCGTGCCGGTGGAAGGGCCTGTCCTTGGTCGAGCTCTTGTAGAAAGGCATTTCCCACTTGCCCCTGAAGTAGATGGCGTTGGCCAGCACGAGGTGGGTGTTCCGGTGTACGGCTCCCCGAGGGACGGCGGAGTCGATGAGGTTCCTCGTGGAAGCAGCGGCCCACGCGTTGATCTTCGCCCTAGCTTGCTCCGGGTCGTTGCGGAAGTCCACGGAGCTGGCCTCGGCCTTGTACCTGCCGACGACGGCGTCACGGAAGGCTGGCTTCAGCGGCCGCCTCAGGTCGCTCCAGACGCCGCACGCGAACGCCACGCTCGGCCCGCCGCCGTCAGGATCCAATGATCCGTCCAGGAGACGCTCCACGGAGTCCTCTAGCTCGCGGCGGGACCGTGCGCCTAGGACGCGGAGGATCTCTTCCAGGGTCTCCCCACCGGCGCCGACGGCCAGGAGCGCCAGGGCGGCGTAGATGGAGAGCGGCGAGAAGACCAGGTTGCGGTCGCTGTTGGCGTCCGCGAGTCGCTTGGTGAGCCGGGCGGCAAGATCGGCCATGCCGGCGGACTGCTGCTCCTCCATGGCGAGCTAGAGATCAGAGATCAATGGGTTCGACGATACACCCCGGCCTGATATATATGGAGTGGAGGGGTACGTAAGTCGGTTGTGAATCGTGATTACGTAGTCCCAATCGGACATGACCCAGAACCAGATCTTGATCCGTGCGTGACAGCGTGAGTGCGACATGTTGTGATCCGACTCCGAGTGCTCCCCGTGACCATTGGCCGTGGCTGATTTTTAGTAGTAATAAAAACTAATTCTGAATTTGAAGGAAATGAAAGAATTTAGCATTGGCGCTTGCTGACTTTTACTACCTCCATATACGAATACAAGACGTTTTGGTAGATCATTTTGTCCTACCAAAACAGTCTTATATTCTTATACGGAGGGAGTATTAAACTAATTCTGGAATTGAAGAAATAAAAGAATGAATTACTTTAGCACAGTGAGCTTACAACGTTAGATAAACTTGATTTCTTTGTGAAATACATTTTGTCTCCAATGGTACACAACTTTGCTTCTGACACCACTGAAGTTTGCTTCCATCAAAAACATGCAGGGTGAATGAAGTGTGAATCCCCGACAGTGCGGCCCATTCCCGTGGTTGCAATCCCGACCACGTAAGGAATAGAATCTGGGTGGAAACAACCCACGCCCACACAGCGATGTGTCCATGGGCCATATGGCCGCAAGGAGTGTAACAGATGCACTGCCCAATATTTCCAGCAAATAAGCACGAGTTGTAGTGGCTAGAGTTGTTCGCCTCGATCAGTGCAGCGCAGTATCAGATCCTCTTGTGTACATAGTTTTTGCTTTATTTTTAAAATTTTGTTCATACTTCCAAATTATCTAAATATATGTATATTAAATAAAACACTATATGTAAAACATTAAAAAAGGTTAATCAAGCATTTTAAAAAGTAAAATGTGTACACAAAGAATCTTTCTTATGTATATGAAAAATGTATACAAAAAGATACATACAATATATTAAAAAAATATTAATCCAGCATCTATAAAATGTTAATCAAGCATTTAAAAATGTTAAATGTGCATAGAAAAATGTATATATTATAAAACATACTTTACATAATATTTGAAAAAAATGTTTATCAAGTATTTGAAAATTTTAAATGTGTATAGAGAAAATGTTTCTCATGTATACGAAAAATGTATATAAAAATATACAATGTGTATAAATAAAATTGATCATTTATTTAAAATATGTTTGTCCTGTATACAAAAAGAATAGAAGTGCGTACGAAAAAAGTATTCATCATGTATTGTAGAAATGCTAAACGTGTATAAGAAAATGTTGATCATGTGTGGACCATTTTTTAAATGGCAAAAACATATTTTTTTCACACGCCATGTAGATTATTTTGTATACATCCGGAAAATATTTATATTCATGTTTAACATTTCTTAAATAAAGAATTTTCTTTTATAAATATATGTTTTGATGTCTAGTTTACTTAATGTATGTTCTACATGTTTTGTATACACGATCAACATTTCTATATACAGGCTTAACATTTTAGAAATACATTATCAAAGTTTTCTCAAACAAAAGAAAACCAAAGAAAACAAACGAAAACCAAGAAACAAACAGAGGAAATCAAAAGTAAAAAAAATATAAAAAACACTAGAAAAAGGATGAAAAGCAGAGAAAACCGAGAAAGAAACAAAGAAAACCGATGAAAAACAAGAAAAATACAAAAAAGCTAAGGAAAAAAGATATACCTACTTTACTAATAAAGAGATTAGTGCTTCTGCCCGTCTGGCATGCCCTTTTGTAGAAAACCCCTGGTTCTTTGTTGAAATCAACCCAAAGTACAAGTTTAATTGACTCCAAAGAAAATGTTTTACTTTTTGTAGAAAACCTGCTGTAGTTTTCTCAAATCAACCAGCGGTCCCGGTTGTGAGTCAGAAGAACTAATCGATGTTTGCGGAAAATACCTTGACATTTGGTTTAATCAACCTATAATCCATATCATATGTTTTTAAAAATAGTCATATATTTTGAGCCATAGCTCCGTTTTTAACATGTTAGATATGAAATTTGAATACAAATGTATAGAATCTGAATATGGTGTTATTTTACCTGTTAACCATTTAAAAATGCTATTTAGGATGCAATTTTAATCAATAGTGCATGATCCGCCTTTCGTATCGGTGCGGATCTAAATTGAAAATGAACATGTTAGAAAACTAGATTAGAGACGAAAGAATCATCTATAACCATGCATGCACGTGTCAGCAAATCCTCGCAAGGGCAAAAGAAAGCAAATTAGAGAGTGAGAGAGAGAGGGGGGGGGGGAGGCCTTATGATTGACCACATTCAAACGCGTTGTGATTGTGTGAGCATTGGGGCCACGGTCGATGAGGGTGGGAAGGAGAATAAATGGCAGCACAAATAAGATGTCATGTTCAAATAAAGAATGTTGATCTATTGGGGTATTGAGTCATGGTTATTGGGTTACAGGCATGTGTTATTTTTTCTCCCATTGCAACACACAAACACTTTTTCCTAGTATATAAACAAATAAAAGAGAAAACCACTAAAAACAAGAAAGAAACAAAAACAAATCAAAGAAAACGAGAAAAATAATAATGAATAAACAAGGAAATCTGGTTAAAAAGAAAGAAAACTAAAACCAAAGAAAAACATATGGAAGAGACAAAGGAAAAACAAAAGGAAAGGGGAAAAACCAGAAAGAAAACCAAAAAAACTTAAAGGAAACCAGACCAACTAGTAAAGCCGTTGACACCTCGAGCGAGCAAACGCGACAGCAATAAGAATAAATGAGTTAGCCCAGTTAGAATGCAGAGTTGACTTCATTGAGATGAGTGTACCTTCGATCTCGCTTATAGCGAGAAATAGATTTCATGTAGGATCCGCCCATGATCCCGTGAATCTAGGTGGGTGGGCCAGATTTCCCAAGTGAGCCCAATCTAGATGCATAAAGTGCCACGATTGGATTAGTTTCTAAAACCTCCATTCGTGTAGCTTTACTCATTCATAACTCTTCGAATTAGCTTTAGTTTGGCCCGTAGTCTATGGATATAAATGCATTCATATAAGGGAGCTCTTATTGGGGATTGTCTATTTAGCACTCGACTGTTTTTCAATTCGACAACAATCAAATTTTCTAACAAATGAGCAGATGACAACTGTATGTCCCAAAAAAACCTCCAGCGGCAACTGTATATTTTCTATTTAAAAAAATGGGTCGGGCAAACCCTGACCCAGTTTCAACTAAACCGACACCCAAAACCTTCCTGGACCATAGCTAACAGCTGGCCATAAACCTCCCTGGATCCACAGTTAACAGCTCGCCATCAACTTGAGACCCATGAAAATGGCAAACCCCATGGAAAATCTCCACCCCTTCTACATAACAGAGATCTCATGTAACACACGCCACAACACAGAAACAAATCAGACTGGCGGCCACGGAAGAAGGGTGGGGAGAAGAAGAAAGAGCAGATCAAAATCAGATCAGGAAGGCGGCCATGGTAGAGGGGGTGAACCCGGAGAGGAAGGTGTACCTAGAGACGAGCAAGAAGGAAGAACAGCAGCCAGACAATTGGGGAAATCCTAGGAAAATCAACAGGTCAGGAACAATTCTACTCCTATCCCTAGTACTTCAATTCTTCACCCGCTTCACCTCTCTTACAAGGAATATCTGGAAAACAAAGGCATCAGAGAAACTATATGCAGGTTAAGAAACAAAGAGGAAATCACACTGGAAAAACTAGATACTCTGAAAAGAATAGATCAACTTGGATAGTTGTAGAAATGACACTGCAAGAACACATTGTTCACTAGAAGTTCACAAAACTTCGATAGTTACAGAAACTGACTAAGAATGACACTGGAAGAACAGTACCAGACCTTGCTAACTTACACTGAAACTGCCTAAGAAATACATTGCAAAACTAAGAATTACAGTGCAAATCCCCTAGGAATTACAGTACATAGTAATTCACGGTGCGATTACCAAACGAATTACAGTGCAATTGCCAATGAATTACAGTGGAAATTGCCTAGAAATTTCATATCAAATGTAAGAATGCATGAAGTTACACTGGAAAAACCGACTGTACTGTTAAATGCAACTGCTAATTGTACTATTACTGACATTTCTTTTCCAAAAATGCAGATGGGGAGCATGACAAGAACAATAATAGGGGGAAATAAATCAAGATAAATACACTGCAAAAATGGGGGAAATACACTATAAAATACATATGTAAACCATCACAATTCTTGGGGAAATTACAGTAGAAATAGGGCCCATGTAAAATGTCAGGAATTACATAACTGAAACACTAGTGTTACACAGTAACTCGGGTAAATTACACTGAAAGTAAGGGACATATTACACTGAAACTATTAGGATGAATCACACAGTAATTCTAGACTGAATTACACTAAAACTACTGTATGAGTTACATAGTAATTCTTGGGAAAATTACACAGTAATTCTAGAGTGGATTACCGAACTAAGGAATCGGTTAGAAATGTTTTGAAATGGATATTGTTCTCTCTTTGATCAGGGATTATGGGGCAAATTACACAGTAATACTAGTGTGAATTACACTGAAACGATGGGATGAATTACATAATAACTATGGGGTAAATTACACAGGAATACTAGTGTGAATTACACTCAAACTACGGGATGAATTACACAGTAACTATGGGGCAAACTACACAGTAATAGTAGTGTGAATTACACTGAAACTGGGGCAAATTACACCGTAATTCTGGAGTGCATTGCACTGAAACTATTGGCTGAATTACATAGTAAATACAGAGCTAATTACATAGTATATTACACTGAAACTATGGGGATTACACATCAAGTCTGAGGCAAAATAGACAGTACTTCTAGTGTATATGACACTGAAATTATGGGGTTACACAGTAACACTAAGATAAGTAAAAGAACACTTAACACAGGCAGAGATACACTAAACCTGTAGCAGTAATACAGTTCAATCACCCAGGGCATTAAGAAGGAGAAGCTTAAAGGAATTACATTGCAAAAGCACATGAAAATACAGAGAAAAAGCACTCAGAGGATAGTATAGGGCTACACCACAGGAAGGAAACACCAAAAACAGAGCACTGACGTGCTGGGTAACTAGGATACACTAAGAGAGATATTTATGCACTCAGAGGCCAAAGGGACATGGGCATTGCATGCGGCAGGGGCCAGAGGAGGAACATAACTACATCTAAACCTACCGAAATCCAAACATCTACAACCCTAGAACCAACACGGCTAGATGAGGAACACCTATCTACCAGCGAACAAACAGACCACCTACCGATGCAAATCACAAACCCCAAACCACAAAAAATCCCATCTCAAAACCTATAACTGATCCATACATCTATCCGAACCACAAAATGAAACACCCATGAGCCTACCACGAGCAGACGAGGAACAAAATGGCGGAAAACACGAAGTAGGCGAGGAACCATGATGGACAACACGAAGCAGAACCAACCACTAAAACCACAAGCAGATACCACGAATCTACAACAACATGGCCCGGGATCACAACACACACCTAACACAAACCCTAACAAAATTACATCAGCAACTAACGCTCAATCTAGAAGCCACACACCCAGACATGAACAAAAATCACGCGCGCGAGAGAGAGAATTATGAGACAAACCAACCGCAGCAGGCGAGAATCGAAGAGAAAGGAGAGAGAAATCAAGCTCCACAGGTGGGGGATCTCGGAATCAACATGAACAGAAAGGAATCCCTCTGCCACCCGAGCGTCTGTTCCTCTCTCTGCCTCGCTATCTCATCTCTCCCTTATCGAAACAGTGCCACTCAAATGAAAGGGGAAAACCACGCCGAAAATTCAAAAAGGACAAAACCTGGAAGAGGGCGAGGGGGCAACCCGATGAAACGGTAATGGGCTGAGACAGAAAACCGCACCCGACAGAGAAAACAAGTCCGAAAACCAGGCAGCCAAGCGCGAATCTCCACGCAACAGCGGACGGACAACGATTTGAATGTTGGCGAATGGAATAACAGTCGACCGTAAAATAGCAAATCCGTTTAGTATTGCACAAGTAAAAAGACTTTGCATAAGTATTCAATTCATTTTTTTTGCACAAGTATTGCAAGCATGCAGCTGCCAAATGAAGAAACTATTCATCCTAGTTCATTCCTTCATATCAATAATATCTACTATGTTTTCTCCTCGGGCTGCTCATCTTC
The DNA here is from genome assembly GCF_018294505.1 of Triticum aestivum. NCBI lineage: Eukaryota > Viridiplantae > Streptophyta > Magnoliopsida > Poales > Poaceae > Triticum > Triticum aestivum. The sequence goes on from NC_057807.1 coordinate 511,412,608, forward strand.
TCCCGTCGCTCACTTCGATAATAAAGACGATAATAATATCTACTCTCTTCTCTTCTGTTCTCGCTTCTGGCAACTCGTCTACTCCCGTGCCGTCGATGCTGCCTGCTGGAGCTGTGGCCGTGGGAAGAATGCGACGGCTCATCCCTCCGCCTCTTGCGGCCGGATTTGGTGTCGACCTTGTCACTGAACCTGTCAATTTTACCTTTTGTCGCGCTGCGCTCCCCGGACGGAATCACCACCCCGGTACCATTGCTAGGGTCGACGACATGTCCGGCGAAGAGGATGGCATGCGACTCCTCCTCGATTATGAAGTAGGCGAACGGGTGGTCGGCGACGAAAGCACTACCTCTGGCGGGTGTTGACATGAGGATTTCACAATGGCGTCATAGATGGTCATAGCGGCAGCTTCCGTTCCGTCCTCGTTGACCTCGATGACAGCCTTCTGGAAGACATCTTGCACGAGGACGTCCTCCTCCAGCATCTCGGAGAGGTCGGCCCGTTGGCTGAAAGGTAGCCGGAGCCCCAGATCTTTAAGGACGGCGGTGATGCTGCTCTCGAAGGAGAGCTCGAACCTGGGCACCAGCACCTCGTCCACATTAACCCAGCGCGTCGGCAGGTGCTCGCGCAGGAAGGCTGCCGGGGACGACGACGTAATCTTGTGCAGCAGCCTCCTCAGGCCGTCGCGCGCGTCCGGAAGGAAGATGCACATGCTGTGGCGCTGGGTGTACGTCGGACTACGCTGGTATCCTAACTTGAGCACCTTGAACCCGTCGTGCGCGGCCATGTCGTGATAGTTATCTCTGTGGTACGTCATGAAGGGGACGTCGACGGCGGTGCCGTCCAGCCGGTAGAAGGGCCTGTTCTTGGTCGAGCTTTTGTAGAAAGGCACGTGCCACTTGGCCCTGAAGTAGATGGCGTTGGCCAGCACGAGGTCGGTGTCCGGGCGTACGGCTCCCGGAGGGACGGCGGAGTCGATGAGGTTCCTCGTGGCCGCAGCGGCCCACGCGTTGATCTGCGCCGTCGCTTGCGCCGGGTCGTTGTGGAAGTCGACGGAGCTGGCCTCGGCCTTGTACTTGCCGACGACGGCGTCACGGAAGGCCGGCTTCAGCCGCCGCGTCAGGTCGCTCCAGACGCCGCACGCGAACGCCACGCTCGGCCCGCCGCCGTCAGGATTCGACGATCCGTCCAGGAGACGCGCCACGGAGTCCTCTAGCTCGAGGCGGGACCGCGTGCCTAGGACGCCGAGGATCTCTTCCAGGGTCTCCCCACCGGCGCCGGCGGCCAGGAGCGCCAGTACGGCGTAGATGGAGATCGGCGAGAAGACCAGGTTGCGGTCTCTGTTGGCGTCCGCGAGTCGCTTGATGAGGCGGGCGGCGAGATCGGCCATGCCGGCGGACTGCTGCGCCTCCATGTCGATGTCAATCTAGAGATCATCGGCCTGATATTTATGGAGGGGCACGTAAGTCGGTCGTGATCATGGAGTCCCAATCCAGCATGAACCCGATCTGCCAGGCGTGCGTGCGTGCGACTTGCTGTGATTTGAGTGCTCCCGGTGACCATTGGCGGTTGCTGATTTTTTCTGGAATTGAAGGAAATAAAAGAATATATTAATTTTTCTTTTTGCGGTTGAAAATATTGTATTACTCGTTCCCAAGATTCATACAATCAATCGCAGCTAGCTCTAAAACGTCCGGAGGGCCAGACCCTAGCCAAGTCAAGGTTCTTCCCTCAACACAAGCAAATCTTGCTACCATCAGATAGTTTGCTTCCTTGTGAAACACAAATTGTCTCCCGTCAAATTCCTTTTGTCTCCAATGCTACTCAACTTTGCTTTCAGCGACACTGAAAGTTTGCTTCGATCAAGAACATGGTGAATGAAATTTGATTTAGTTATCTTTCGACACCATCGAAGATGGGCTCTTGCCGCCATCACCGAGGAGTGTGGTGTCACCAACGAGGAGTCTCGCAAAGTCGTAGCTACAAATGGTGCAACATCATCGACCTGATGTTGATATGCTCCATGATATGCCAACCACCGAAGGGAGACTAGCTAAGGCTGCTCCCAACGGCGGCATGGGCGCCCTTCCCGCCCCCACCACCATCCTCCACCTCGTGCTTTGTTCTCCTAGTTGTTGTCGTACAAAGCCAACGACAAAGCCCGCTCTTCGAACGGCGACAGTGTTGGGTAATGTAGCAGAAATTCAAAAATTTCCTACGAGTCACCAAGATCTATCTATGGAGAGACTAGCAATGAGGGGAAGGAGAGTGCATCTACATACCCTTGTAGATCGCTAAGCGGAAGCGTTGAAGAGAACGGGGTTGAAGGAGTCGTACTCGTCGTGATCCAAATCACCGGAGATCCTAGTGCCGAACGGACGGCACCTCCGCGTTCAACACACATGCAGCCCGGTGACGTCTCCCATGCCTTGGTCCAGCAAGGAGAGAGGGAGAGGTTGGGGAAGACTCCATCCAGCAGCAGCACAACGGCATGGTGGTGATGGAGGAGCGTGGCAATCCTGCAGGGCTTCGCCAAGCACCACGGGAGAGGAGGAGGACTTGAGAGAGGGGGAGGGCTGCGCCAGAACTTGGTTGAAGCTCCCATGCGCCTCCCCACTATATATAGGGGTGGAGGGGGCTGGTTTCTTGCCCTCCAAGTCCATTGGGGCGTTGGCAAAGGTGGGAGGAAAGAAATCCCATCATTTCCTTCCCCACCGATTGTTATCCCCCCTTTTAGGGATCTTGATCTTATCCCTTCGGGATATGATCTTATTCCTTCTAAGGGGGGATCTTGGTGCGCCTTGACCAGGGGTGTGGGGCCTTGCCCCCACTACCCACGTTCATGTGGGCCCCCCATGCAGGTGGGCCCCACTACGGAACCTTCTAGAACCTTCCCGGTACAATACCGAAAAATCCCGAACATTTTCCGGTGGCCAAAATAGGACTTCCCATATATAAATATTTACCTCTGGACCATTCCGGAACTCCTCGTGACGTCCGGGATCTCATCCGGGACTCCGAACAACATTCGGTAACCACATACAAACTTCCTTTATAACCCTAGCGTCATCGAACCTTAAGTGTGTAGACCCTACGGGTTCGGGAACCATGCGGACATGACCTAGACGTTCTCCGGCCAATAACCAACAGCGGGATCTGGATACCCATGTTAGCTCCCACATGTTCCACGATGATCTCATCGGATGAACCACGATGTCAAGGACTCAATCGATCCCGTATACAATTCCCTTTGTCTAGCGGTATTGTACTTGCCCGAGATTCGATCGTCGGTATGCCGATACCTTGTTCAATCTCGTTACCGGCAAGTCTCTTTACTCGTTCCGTAGCACATCATCCCATGATCAACCCCTTGGTCACATCGTGCACATTATGATGATGTCCTACCGAGTGGGCCCAGAGATACCTCTCCGTCACACGGAGTGACAAATCCCAGTCTCGATTCGTGCCAACCCAACAGACACTTTCGGAGATACCTGTAGTGCACCTTTATAGCCACCCAGTTACGTTGTGACGTTTGGTACACCCAAAGCATTCCTACGGTATCCGGGAGTTGCACAATCTCATGGTCTAAGGAAAATATACTTGACATTTAGAAAAGCTTTAGCATACGAACTACACGATCTCTGTGCTAGGCTTAGGATTGGGTCTTGTCCATCACATCATTCTCCTAATGATGTGATCCCGTTATCAATGACATCCAATGTCCATGGTCAGGAAACCGTAACCATCTATTGATCAACGAGCTAGTCAACTAGAGGCTTACTAGGGACATGGTGTTGTCTATGTATCCACACATGTATCTGAGTTTCCTATCAATACAATTATAGCATGGATAATAAACGATTATCATGAACAAGGAAATATAATAATAACTAATTTATTATTGCCTCTAGGGCATATTTCCAACAGTCTCCCACTTGCACTAGAGTCAATAATCTAGTTCACATCGCCATGTGATTAACACTCACACGTCACATCGCCATGTGACCAACATCCAAAGAGTTTACTAGTGTCATTAAACTAGTTCACATCATCATGTGATTAAGACTCAATGAGTTCTGGGGTTTGATCATGTTTTGCTTGTGAGAGAAGTTTTAGTCAACGGGTCTGCAACATTCAGGTCCGTATGTACTTCGCAAATCTCTATGTCATATTGTAAATGCTGCTTCCACGCTCCACTTGGAGCTATTTCAAATGGTTGTTCCACTATACGTATCATGTTTGCTACTCAGAGTCATTCGGATAGGTGTTAAAGCTTGCATCGACGTAACCCTTTACGCCGAACTCTTTATCACCTCCATAATCGAGAAACATGTCCTTATTTACTCCAAGGACAATTTTGACCGCTGTCCAATGATCCATTCCTGGATCATTCTTGTATCCCTTGACTGACTCATGGCAAGGCACACTTCCGGTGCGGTACACAACATAGCATACTATAGAGCCTACGTCTGAAACATAGGGGACGACCTTCGTCCTTTGTCTCTCTTCTACCGTGGTCGAGCTTTAACTCTTAACTTCATACCTTACAACTCAGGCAAGAACTTCTTCTTTGACTGATCCATCTTGAACTCCTTCAAGATCATGTCAAGGTATGTGCTCATTTGAAAGTATTATTAAGCATTTTGATCTATCTTATAGATCTTGACGCTTATTGTTCAAGTAGCCTAATCCAGGTTTTCTAATTTGAAAAACACTTTTCAAATAACCCTACATGCTTTCCAGAAATTCTACATCATTTCTGATCAACAATATGTCAACAACATATACTCATCAGAAATTCTATAGTGCTCCCACTCACTTCTTTGGAAATACAAGTTTCTCATAAACTTTGTATAAACCCAAAATCTTTGATCATCTCATCAAAGTGTATATGCCAACTCCGAGATGCTTACTCCAGTCCATGGAAGGATCGCTGGAGCTAGCATACCTTTTAGCATCCTTAGGATCGACAAAACCTTTCTGATTGTATCACATACAACCTTTCCTTACGAAGACTGGTAAGGAAACTCGTTTTGACATCCATCTGCCTGATTTCATAAATGCAGCTAATTCTAACATGATTCCGACGGACTTAAGCATCGCTACGGATGAGAAAATCTCATCGTAGTCAACTCCTTGAACTTGTGAAAAACTCTTCGCCACAAGTCGAGCTTCATAGACGGTGACATTATCGTCCACGTCCGTCTTCTTCTTAAATATCCATTTATCTCAATGGCTTGCCGATCATCGGGCAAGTCCACCAAAGTCCATGCTTTGTTCTGATACATGGATCCTATCTTGGATTTCATGGCTTCTAACCATTTGTCGGAATTTGGGCCCACCATCGCTTCTCCATAGCTCGTAGGTTCATTGTTGTCTAGCAACATGACCTTCAAGACAGGATTACTGTACCACTCCGAAGTAGTACGCATCCTTGTCACCCTACGAGGTACGGTAGTGACTTGATCCAAAACTTCATGATCACTATCATAAGCTTCTACCTCAATTGTTGTAGGCGCCACAGGAACAACTTCCTGTGCCCTGCTACACACTTGTTGAAGTGATGGTTCAATAACCTCATCAAGTCTCCACCATCCTCCCACTCAATTCTCGAGACAAACCTTTCCTCGAGAAAGGACCCGATTCAAGAAACAATCCCTATTGCTTTCCGATCTGAATTAGGAGGTATACCCAACTGTTTTGGGTGTCCTATGAAGATGCATTTTATCCGCTTTGGGTTCGAGCTTATCAACCTGAAACCTTTTCACATAAGCGTCGCAGCCCCAAACTTTTAAGAAACGACAACTTAGGTTTCTCCAAACCATAGTTCAAACGGTGTCGTCTCAACGGAATTATGTGGTGCCCTATTAAAGTGAGTGCGGTTGTCTCTAATGCCTAACCCATGAACGATAGTGGTAATTCGATAAGAGACATCATGGTACGCACCATGTCCAATAGGGTGCAACTATGATGTTCGGACACACCATCACACTATGGTGTTCCAGGCGGTATTAATTGTGAAACAATTTCCACAATGACTTAATTGCGTGCCAAAGCTCGTAACTCAGATACTCATCTCTATGATCATATCATAGACATTTTATCCTCTTGTCACAATGATCTTCAACTTCACTCTGAAATAACTTGAACCATTCAATAATTCAGACTTGTGTTTCATCAAGTAAATATACTAAACATCTACTCGAATCATCTGTGAAGTAAGAACATAACGATATTCACTACATGCCTCAGCACTCATTGGACTGCACACATCAAAATGTGTTACTTCCAACAAGTTGCTATCTTGTTCCATCTTACTGAAAACGAGGCTTTTTAGTCATCTTGCCCATGTGGTATGATTTGCATATCTCAAGTGATTCAAAATCAAGTGAGTCCAAACGATCCATCTGCATGGAGTTTCTTCATGCGTATACACCAATAGACATGGTTCGCATGTCTCAAACTTTTCAAAACCGAGTGAGTCCAAAGATCCATCAACATGGAGCTTCTTCATGCGTTTTATACCAATATGGCTTACATGGCAGTGCCACAACTAAGTGGTACTATCATTACTATCTTATATCTTTTGGCATGAAAATGTGTATCACTATGATAGAGATTCAATAAACCATTCCTTTAGGTGCAAGACCATTGAAGGTATTATTCAAATAAATAGAGTAACCATTATTCTCCTTAAATGAATAACCGTATTGCGATAGACATAATCCAATCATGTCTATGCTCAACGCAAACACCAAATGACAATTATTCAGGTTTAATACTAATCTTGATGGTAGAGGGAGCGTGCGATGTTTGATCACATCAAACTTGGAAACACTTCCAACACATATCGTCAGCTCACCTTTAGCTAGTCTCCGTTTATTCCGTAGCTCTTTTATTTCGAGTTACTAACACTTAGCAACCGAACCGGTATCTAATACCCTGGTGCTACTAGGAGTACTAGTAAAGTACACATTAACATAATGTATATCCAATATACTTCTATCGACCTTGCCAGCCTTCTCATCTACCAAGTATCTAGGGTAATTCTGCTCCAGTGGTTGTTCCCCTTATTACAGAAGCACTTAGTCTCGGGTTTGGGTTCAACCTTGGGTTTCTTCACTAGAGCAGCAGCTGATTTGCCGTTTCATGAAGTATCCCTTCTTGCCCTTGCCCTTCTTGAAACTAGTGGTTTCACTAACCATCAACAATTGATGCTCCTTCTTGATTTCTACTTTCGCGGTGTCAAACATCGCGAATACCTCAAGGATCATCATCTCTATCCCTGATATGTTATAGTTCATCACGAAGCTCTAGCAGCTTGGTGGCAATGACTTTGGAGAAACATCACTATCTCATCTGGAAGATCAACTCCCACTCGATTCAAGTGATTGTTGCACTCAGACAATCTGAGCACAAGCTCAACGATTGAGCTTTTCTCCCTTAGTTTGCAGGCTAAGAAAATCGTCGGAGGTCTCATACCTCTTGATGTGGGCACGAGCCTGAAATCCCAATTTCAGCCCTCGAAACATCTCATATGTTCCGCGACATTTCGAAAACGTCTTTGGTGCCTCAACTCTAAACCGTTTAACTGAACTATCACGTAGTTATCAAAACGTGTATGTCCGATGTTCGCAACATCCACAAACAACGTTTGGGGTTCAGCACACTGAGCGGTGCATTAAGGACATAAGCTTTCTACTGTCTGCATAATCGCTACTATCAACTTTCAACTATAGTTTCTCTAGGAACATGTCTAAACAGTGGAACTAAAGCGCGAGCTTACGACATAATTTGCAAAGATCTTTTGACTATGTTCAGGATAATTAAGTTCATCTTATGAACTCCCACTCAGATAGACATCCCTCTAGTCATCTAAGTGATTACATGATCCGAGTCAACTAGGCCGTGTCCGATCATCACGTGAGACGGACTAGTCATCATCGGTGAACATCTTCATGTTGATCATATCTACTATACGACTCATGCTCGACCTTTCTGTCTCTTGTGTTCTGAGGCCATGTCTGTACATGCTAGGCTCGTCAAGTCAACCTAAGTGTTTCGCGTGTGTAAATCTGGCTTACACCCGTTGTATGTGAACGTAAGAATCTATCACACCCGATCATCACGTGGTGCTTCGAAACGACGAACTTTCGCAACGGTGCACAGTTAGGGGGAACACTTTCTTGAAATTTTAATGAGGGATCATCTTATTTACTACCGTCGTTCTAAGCAAATAAGATGCATAAACATGATAAACATCACATGCAATCAAAAAGTGACATGATATGGCCAATATCATTTTGCTCCTTTTGATCTCCATCTTCGGGGCTCCATGATCATCATCGTCACCGGCATGACACCATGATCTCCATCATCGTGATCTCCATCATCGTGTCTCCATGAAGTTGTCTCGCCAACTTATTACTTCTACTACTATGGCTACCGGTTAGCAATAAAGTAAAGTAATTACATGGCGTTGTTCAATGACACGCATGTCATACAATAAATAAAGACAACTCCTATGGCTCCTGCCGGTTGTCATACTCATCGACATGCAAGTCGTGATTACTATTACAAGAACATGATCAATCTCATACATCACATATCATTCATCACATTCTTCTTGGCCATATCACATCACATAGCATACCCTGCAAAAACAAGTTAGACGTCCTCTAATTGTTGTTTGCATGTTTTACGTGGCTGCTATGGGTTTCTAGCAAGAACGTTTCTTACCTACGCAAAACCACAACGTGATATGCCAATTGCTATTTACCCTTCATAAGGACCCTTTTCATCGAATCCATTCCGACTAAAGTGGGAGAGACTGGCACCCGCTAGCCACCTTATGCACCAAGTGCATGTCAGTCGGTGGAACCTGTCTCACGTAAGTGTACGTGTAAGGTCGGTCCGGGCCGCTTCATCCCATAATACCGTCGAAACAAGATTGGACTAGTAACGGTAAGCATATTGAACAAAATCAACGCCCACAACTACTTTGTGTTCTACTCGTGCAAAGAATCTACGCAATAGACCTAGCTCATGATGCCACTGTTGGGTAACGTAGCAGAAATTCAAAATTTTCCTACGAGTCACCAAGATCTATCTATGGAGAGACTAGCAACGAGGGGAAGGAGAGTGCATCTACATATCCTTGTAGATCGCTAAGCGGAAGCGTTGAAGAGAACGGGGTTGAAGGAGTTGTACTCGTCGTGATCCAAATCACCGGAGATCCTAGTGCCGAACGGACGGCACATCCGCGTTCAACACACATGCAGCCCGGTGACGTCTCCCATGCCTTGATCCAGCAAGGAGAGAGGGAGAGGTTGGGGATGACTCCATCCAGCAGCAGTACAACGGCATGGTGGTGATGGAGGAGCGTGGCAATCCTGCAGGGCTTCGCCAAGCACCGCGTGAGAGGAGGAGGACTTGAGAGAGGGGGAGGGCTGCGCCAGAACTTGGTTGAAGCTCCCATGCGCCTCCCCACTATATATAGGGGTGGATGGGTCTGGTTTCTTGCCCTCCAAGTCCATTGGGGCGTTGGCAAAGGTGGGAGGAAAGAAATCCCATCATTTCCTTCCCCACCGGTTGTTATCCCCCCTTTTAGGAATCTTAATCTTATCCCTTCGGGATATGATCTTATTCCTTCTAAGGGGGGATCTTGGTGCGCCTTGACCAGGGGTGTGGGGCCTTTCCCCCACTACCCACGTTCATGTGCCCCCCCATGCAGGTGGGTCCCACTCCGGAACCTTCTAGAACCTTCCCGATACAATACCGAAAAATCCTGAACATTTTCCGGTGGCCAAAATAGGACTTCCCATATATAAATATTTACCTTCGGACCATTCCGGAACTCCTCGTGACGTCCGGGATCTCATCCGGGACTCCGAACAACATTCGGTAACCACATACAAACTTCCTTTATAACCCTAGCGTCATCGAACCTTAAGTGTGTAGACCCTACGGGTTCGGGAACCATGCGGACATGACCTAGACGTTCTCCGGCCAATAACCAACAGCGGGATCTGGATACCCATGTTGGCTCCCACATGTTCCACGATGATCTCATCGGATGAACCACGATGTCAAGGACTCAATCGATCCCGTATACAATTCCCTTTATCTAGCGGTATTGTACTTGCCCGAGATTCGATCGTCGGTATGCCGATACCTTGTTCAATCTCGTTATCGGCAAGTCTCTTTACTCGTTCCGTAACACATCATCCGTGATCAACCCCTTGGTCACATCATGCACATTATGATGATGTCCTATCGAGTGGGCCCAGAGATACCTCTCCGTCACACGGAGTGACAAATCCCAGTCTCGATTCGTGCCAACCCAACAGACACTTTCGGAGATACCTGTAGTGCACCTTTATAGCCACCCAGTTACGTTGTGACGTTTGGTACATCCAAAGCATTCCTACGGTATCCGGGAGTTGCACAATCTCATGGTCTAAGGAAAAGATACTTGACATTTAGAAAAGCTTTAGCATACGAACTACACGATCTTTGTGCTAGGCTTAGGATTGGGTCTTGTCCATCACATCATTCTCTTAATGATGTGATCCCGTTATCAATGACATCCAATGTCCATGGTCAGGAAACCGTAACCATCTATTGATCAACGAGCTAGTCAACTAGAGGCTTACTAGGGACATGGTGTTGTCTATGTATCCACACATGTATCTGAGTTTCCTATCAATACAATTATAGCATGGATAATAAACGATTATCATGAACAAGGAAATATAATAATAACTACTCCCTCCGTTCCTCAATATAAGGTGTATTATTTTTCCAAAAAGTCAAACTTCTCTAAGTTTGACCAAGTTTATAGACAAAAATATCGATATCTAGAATACCAAATCATTATCACTAGATTCATCATGAACTACATTTTTACTTTTTATATATTTAGTATTATAAATCTTTATATATTTTTCTGTAAAGTTAGTCAAATATAGACAACAGTTGACTTTTTGAAAAACTAATACACCTTATATTTAGGAACGGAGGGAGTAATTTATTATTGCCTCTAGGGCATATTTCCAACAGACAGCGGGGGTAAACCCTATGTTGCTCATTTGAGCAGCCTTGGGCAGTGCAACTCAGGTGAACGGTGATGTTAGTTCACCAGTGTAGGCTAGCCGGGGCGGTGGCGCTAGGTATATCACAACGCCTTTCCCTTCCTCCCTCACGGCAGTGCTCTATCTGACCCCATCGGTAGCCAAGGAGATGGTGTCGTGGCACTGGTGCAACATACTTGTGCCCGGCCGACGGAGACAATGGCCACATCAACTAGAAAGGAATCAGAACAGTAGGATCTGCCCTAGGGGCAATGGGTCCTGATCTAAGATTTGCGGCGTGGCTCGTCTATCTGTGGCAACACATCATGGCAGCGAGCAGCGATGGTCAGTCGAGCGTGAGGTGGTGTGATGTGTGGCTCGTGGCTCTCTCCTATGACGACGCAACAGAGGTCGTGTGGCGGCATTCGGAAGCAATAAATATGATGGTGTCTTCTCCACCGATGAATTCTCCTTTGGTCAGATAGTTCTGTGTGACTGGGTCGATAGAGAGTTGGATGACGAATTGATGGTGGACATGGGGGTTGTTTTCTCGGGGTGAAAAATTCATGATTTATGGGTCCGATGTCGCGCGGGGGGGGGGGGGGGGGGGGACAAGTGGATATCAATTTCCTTCTATTTAGGCCCGACCTATCCCATGTGGTTGGATATAAGAAAGCACTACAATATTATCAGTTTTCCAAAAAAGAACGCATCCTCTTACCTCTCCCATTTGTTGTAATATTTCCCTATCTTGTGATAGAGTGTCAAATGGTGTATTAAAAGTGGGTGGCGGAAGACAAGCAACGACTATGGTTCTTGCAATCTCAACCGACTCTCTCGCCTTCAACCTACCGTGGCAGGGAGGACTCGGGTCCTTCTTTCCATGTTAAGAAGTTACATTAGTATGAATTTATAGTTTATGTCGGCAACGCTCGGGCGAAGAGTGTGATGCCGCTGAGAACAAATTTCGTTTGATTCTTCTCTTGCCGTGATGTTGCTTTACCGGGTAACGATCGTGGAGCTAGGGATGCCTTGTCTCCGCAGGTTCTATCTGGTAGAATTTGAGTTTTTGTCCTCACAAATGTGTTCATGCCCATGTTATGAGTTTGGGCTAGTATCTGGTGCTTTTTTTTGTATGATCTTTTGTGGATTTGGAGAGCTTCTATGCTATTTTGGTTAAGATTCTGTGGTTCAAATACATGTACTTTTCGCTTCCCATCTTTTTGGATGGCCAGCTCATGGTCTGATCGCAGTGTCTTTATTGAATCTTTGACAATATTTCATATTGCAAAGATTGCGACCATGAAGAATAAGCCTCCGAGAGATTTCATTGTGATTCTTATTCATAAGAGTTACTTGTGTAATTCCTTAGGTTTATGATCCAAAGCATATTGTGCATGTACTGGCTGTCAAGTTTGAATAAAGGTACATGGAATTTAAAGAAAAGCAACAACAAAGCACCAAAATAACTTCTACATGAGAGAGAAGGCCGGGCGGCTGGGCTTGGTGGCAGCAGCGGGATGGCACCGACGGGAGGCTGCGACAAAGAATTCTTTGAGCCAATTTGAGTTGATTTCTCCTAGGAAAGCGGCGGTTTTCTTCTAAAACCTCCACAGCTGGCCTTTTAGTGTTGTCTATAATTATTTTGCCAAAAACCGACTCCATGGATCAACTATAGGAATTCTTATACTGAAGTAAAACAAGTCTGGAATTATGATAAAAGAAAATATTATCAATGTATTGTTGTGGCTCGTAGGGCAAAGGAAAAGTGTTCAAAATTGTTACTAGCAGGGGCGGCACCAGGAGTCTTCTTAGGTCTTCACATGAATATCAAAGATTTGGTGATGTGTGTGTATATTGTAGCTATATTTACTGTATATTGCTGGTATTTGCTGGTATTTAGTACAAACAAATTTCAATGAATACCATGCCGATGGTTCCTGCCTCCGTGACTGGTTACTAGTGCTTAAAAACTAGTGCAATGTTGCCTCAGGCATCCACCACTTTCTCCCTTCCCTTGGTATTTTTCGTCAAAGGGTGAATTTTATTAGCTTAAAATAAAGCATCAAGTGAATACAAACATAATGAGCACACACCCGGCCTCTGCATAGCTAAGATGCACACAGCCAACACACACTAAACACGTCGGCAAATAGCAAAGTCATACAAGACCAAAGCTATGCCTTAGCATGGAAAAAGAAGAAGAAAAAAGCCGAAGCGATCAACATAGCGATCGAAAAAAGTCAATTATGTGTTGTCGCCACCACTTTTCCGCGATCCCAACAGCTGCATACACTGCTGCTGCACAACCTTACCCTCTGCGTTGAACCGCCGTCCATAGATTGTGTCTCATCCCTTGGGTATACTAGCCAAAAAGTAATAAACGCGGAAGGACACAAAATCTATGCATGTAAGATATAACTCTCATTCCAGATTACATAAGTATACCATTGGTCCTGGATGTGCATAGTTTTTTTAGGAAAAACTTCCAATCTATTCATCTTCAATCATAACAGTACAACGAATACCAGAAAGTGCATAGTTGTAAGTGGGTCAGAAACAATCGACCTTAGAACACCTCATCCCGTGACTTCCGTCCGTAGGCCGAGCTCCTTACGGCCCCCCGTAAGTCTAGCATTTTTGGTGGCCGTGGATATGCTGGATTGTGTGAGGGGAGGTTATTTCCGTACACCGGCGACTCCGGACCATCATCAACGAACGCACTTTTGGATCTGTTCATCGCCTTATCAAACCCTAGTATCCATTTCATTGCTGTGCTGCGCTCCCCGAACGGAGGAGGGGACGGGATCACAGCCCCGGCGCCATTACCGGTGTCGACGACATGCCCTGCAAAGAGGACCGCGTGCGACTCCTCCTCCACTATGCAGTAGGCGAACGGGTGGTCGGCCACGAAGCCCACCACCGGCGGCCGGAACAGAGAGCACGTCAGAGGAGCGATCGCGGCGGCTCTGGTTCCTTCCTCGAGCTCGTTCACCTCAATGACGGCCTTGTGGAAGACGTCCTGCACCTGCACGTGCATGCCCTTCATCATCATCTCCGAGAGGTCGGCGCCTTCGCCGAAAGGAAGAGCAAGCCCCAGGTCCTTGAGCACGTCGGTGACGCTGCCCTCGAAGGTGAGCTCGAACTTGGGCACCCCGAACTCGACGACGACGGCCATGCTCGTCGGCAGGTGCTCGCGCAGGAAGCCTGGCGACGTCATCTTCTCCAGCAGGCTCCCCAGGCCGTCGCACGCGTTCGGGAGGAAGATGCACATGCTGGTGTAGGGCGGTGAGCTGCTCTTGTAGCGTAGCTTGAGCACCTTGAAGCTGCCGTGCTCGGCGATGTAGTGGTGCTCGTAGTTGGACATGAAGGGGACGTCGACGGCGGTGCCGTCCAGCCGGTAGAAGGGCCTGTTCTTGGTCGAGCTCTCGTAGAACGGCAGGCTCCACTTGCCCCTGAAGTAGATGACGTTGGCCCTCAACTCCTACTCCCGCCGATTTCCATTGCTTTATCTCATCAAGGATAATAAGCACTAGTCTAGTGTCCGATCTAACTTGGTTGTCTCTATGGAACACCCTAGCGTTCCTTTGCTTCCAGAGGTGCCATGCGGTAGCGATGACAGAGGAGTCGAAACCTCTCTTGATCTTCCCATGAAAGGAGGCACGCGTCCTCCCCCACCATGCCATGAATGAGTCGTCTTGGCTTGGGGTCTGAATGTTGACTTGTAGGGCCTCGAGGCATCCGTGCCGTACCTGTCCTGCGTAGACGCACTGGGTCACGATGTGATCCACATTGTCCTCTTCCTGTTCGCACGTGAAGCAAGGCGAAGTGGTCTCTTGTAGACGCACTGGGCCAAGACGGTCGAAAATGATTATAAGATTTTCCGGCCGCGCCAAAATCGCTCCGGCGAAAAGCAATGCGGGGTTCGAAACTAAAATCGAAAATGAAAAATATGTGGAGACGCGGCCACTCCTCTCCCCCGATGCGCCGCCGCCCCCCGTCCCCACTGCTCCGCCTCCGCTCCCAGCCTCTCCCCCTCGGCGTTCGCGCCTCCGGATCGAAGCCCACGACGGCGGCGTTCCCAGATCGGCGACGCGCCACCCCTGGCTCGTCGTCACCGCTGACCGCCGCGTCCTCGTCATCGTAAAGGAAGCGCGGCTTCCAGCCGGCGGCGACGCGAAGAAGCTGCTCCTGCTCCCGCGGCTGACGGCGGCGGCCGTGACGAAGCTGCTCCTGCTCCAGAGGGGCGCCTCTGCCCCCGCGTGTTCCACCGGGAGAGGAGAGGATCTTCTTCTTCTCGGGCGACGACGCATCCTCCTCCTCCGCCGCCCTGCGTACATGGGCGCTCACCACGGAAGGTACAGCGCGCGCTCCGCTTCTTCCGCTGGCCGCTGCCATCTCCGCAGCGGATGATGTTTGCCTCTTGCTGCCCAATCCCGGGCGACCGCAGGGGAGGTACCGCTGGAGCTCAATCTGGCGTTCAACGGCGCGGACATCCCCTGTGGGTTTCGGCTGGGCGGGCATCTCCTACTCTTCCCGGACCTCATGGTCCAGGTCCAGGTCCTGTCCTCTCCCTCCCCCTCCCCCTCCCCCTCCCCCTTCTCCATTCTAGAACCCACTGCTCCTTCTCGACTGGATTATTGCCTGTCGACTGAATTCCTTGCCCCACCCATAATTTTCAGTGACTAATCCCTATTATTGTGTGCAGCACAAGTCTGCCCTACATGATGCCCGGCAGCCTCACCAAGCCGCAGAGACGGTAATTAAGGTCCATTTCCGAGCTCCCCACAAACCCCTCCTCCCTAGCAGGATGCATGCATGTGCAACAGACTGAAACAAACAGCCTACACTGTCCTCAAGTGAAGTCCCCTGTTTCTTCTTCTTCTTTCACAGCTCTGCACTCCAACAGCTTGCACGGCTCCGTCACCGCCGAGATCATCAACTGCGCCAAGCCGGGTGCAATTTATGCGTGCCACCAGTATGCCATCTAGTTCTTTTTATGCTACTTCATTGGGTTTGTTTTGTTTGCTTGGTTGTAGGTTGATGAATAAGGCTGCTGAAAAATAAAATTCGGGTGTTTTGGTTGTGCATCTGTTCAGTTATCTGAGCCAACTCTACCTGCTGAGATTATTATTGGTGTGGGCAACCACCAGTACGTGTATGAGCAGCTTAAGGTTATCCTTATGCATGATTGTGTGCTGTCCATCATGATGGCCGGACTCGTTCATGAATGTCGATCTTTCCCACCGCAGGGGAGATGCACATTTTGAAGCCATGACTTCCCTTTTTCTGTTCTTGTGTACCACTCGGTGAAGTGGCCTGCACTCCTGTTCCTAAGAGTTTTTGAAATTTTGTATTTGGTTGCCATGCGAACCGAACTGGCCCGTACTCCTGTTCACCGGTCTTTTGTTTAGCATGGATTGTATGCCCTGTTTCCAGTACTTATGGTAGTTCTAGGGCATTGTTTGATACTTGCTAGCATGATTGACTTTTCCGTTGAGTAGCTAACCACTACCTGGTTGTTTGAACCAATGGCTGGTTAGATCCTGTAGGCTGAGTCTATGGTCTGTTTGGGTTGCTATTGTGGTCTGGTTGTTCTCTAATAAGAACATATATTTTTCTTGCTTGTGCATTCAACTGAAGCCATTGCTTATGTGTGTACTGTTTGATTGCCCCGTCAGACTAAAGATGATGGTAGAGTTTTTCCTGTCAACGACAACTCTGCTTTGATGCGGCGCCTCGGCCTCCCGTGGATGAGCTGATGATGAGGTACGCCCTCCTCTCCTTCCTTCCCCTTCCTGTCGCCCAAACAGTGACTAGTGTGTATGCTGCATTTTTATTACGCCTACTCAGAGAAATCACACGTAGATGAAGTTGAGGATTGCTAGGTAGTTAGTTGCATGGTGAAATTGACTTGGCTTAGAATCTGGTGGTAGCTTGTCATAGATGATATGGTTCCCTCAATGAAGAACTCTTATGGCATTTTTAGATGAATGAATCAGATTGCAAATTTGTTTGATTTTTTTCTTTTTTTATTCAAAAAAGGAGGTTAAACCCCCGGCCTTTGCATCAATATGACGCACACGGCTATTTTTATTAATTATTCAGCAGAGTACTGCAAATTTGTTTGATACTCACACCTGATTGTTGATTCGTTCGCTATATATATGTTGGTGTCGAACATCCTGATCCTTGTTTGGTGAAACAGCAGCAACAACAACAACAACAACAATAACAACAACAACAAAGCCTTTAGTCCCAAACAAGTTGGCGTAGGCTAGAGGTGAAACCCATAAGATCTCGCAACCAACTCATGGCTCTGGCACATGGATAGCAAGCTTCCACGCACCCCTGTCCATAGCTAGCTCTTTGTCGATACTCCAATCCTTTAGGTCTCTCTTAACGGACTTGTTTGGTGAAACAGCAGTTGTTTTATTTTGGTTTGAGTTCCTATATTGGTGCAGAGATATGATTGAAAATAAATGTGCTTATGTACCGGACTGCCAGTTCACATTTCAACATGGCTGGTTTGTTGTATCTTAGTTTGCCGATAGATTCCTGGATGGCCAGATTTGATAGCTAGCTTGATTGTTTCTCACGTTTTATCGGGGGATGTCCTTTGCCCAATTCCATGGCTGATTGTGTGTTATTTCGTGTGGACGGGTACAGAATTGCAGGCACGGAGGGGTTGTACACGGAGCTGCAGGGAAAGATGATGGGCAATAAGGCCACAGAGTAAGCGCTCATCTTTGTCGAGGAGTGCGGACTCACCAGCCTTCTCACGCCGGATCAGTTCCTCAAGGAGTGGGAGAGTATGCTCCAGGGGATCTCTTCCTCCTGCGCGCCTGGTGAGAACGCTTTGTCTGTAACTCCCCTTCTAATGATACTCTTGTGGTTTGTATTTGTAAGTGATGGTGTCAAGCTTCAGTTGTCAGTTGTGTGGGGCAACTAAATTGTGAGTTTAACATGGCTGTATAATTGTAGGATCATTACGTCTTTGATAGTTCATTCACTGTGACTGCTTCAGTCGCTTTCATGACTTGCTGCAATCTCCCTTGCTTATTTCTTAAATTTCTCCACTCAATTATAATGCTAATTTCCATAATGGAGCCTTTAATCATACTTATAATCTTCAGCTTTCAGCATTATATCTTTGAAGCACCGCTGTTTCCTTTACCTCCCGCCTTGATTTGTTTGACCTTCTGCATTGAGCTCCTGATGCAATTATGATTTGGGCTGCTGTGTGTCGTGAAGATAGTAATACGATCGATGATTTACAAGTAATTTATTTATTGCACTCCACTTGTTTTACATATGATTTTTGATGCGTTAAAACTGTTGTTGTGGTTCAGATGCTTGGCAAGATTGATGTTGTTGGCGGCACAAGGGGCAAGGCGGTGAAGAGAGAAGGAAGTGCATGCTGAAGGAAGTGCTTTGTGTCACGCAAGTGCTAATTGATGGATGGATATGGCTGGTGATAGATATGTGTTGTGTACTTAGTAGATAAAACGGCTTGGTTTTGTTTGCCATGAACCTCAAATGTTGGAAATCGATGTAAATGCATTTCCCAGCTCTTGTTTATGTTGGGCTGGGCAATGAGATGAGCGAGGGCGATACTAGAAACATGCATGCCACCGTAAATTTCTGTATTTCTTAAATGAAGTGGAGGAATTTAAGAAATCTGATTCATGGAATGACCATGAATCACACTCTGTGAAATGAAATGAAAATGCATCAAGCAGGAGTGAAGAAATGAGCTTCATTTTCAAGCCGAGCTGAATAACATATATTGTGGATCATGAATTGCTAAGAGAAAAATAAGCATGTCTCTAGCTTCATTCACGCCAAACCAAAGAAATAGCAACATATAGCAGCCAATGATCTCAATGCAAGCTAGCACAGTGGGCATGTACACTGGGACTGGAACTGGCACAAGACGAGCAAACTGATGTTATCAAGACTAGAAATGTCATCCAGTCAATAATGTCATCAAGACACTAGAAATATCTCAAAGATCCCATAATAAGCATAATACTTGCAACTGAATACATCATCTAGCTCATAACATACTTGTGAGATCCACCACAAAACATAAATCATCGATCCAGTCAATAATGTCATCAAGACACTAGAAATATCTCAAAGATCCCATAATAAGCATAATACTTGCAACTGAATACATCATCTAGCTCATAACATACTTGTGAGATCCACCACAAAACATAAATCATCGATTGTGAAGTCTAAATCCAATGACCAAATGGTTGTCCTGGCCGTGTGCTGCTGGCCTGGCCGGTTCTTCACCACATCAACCTGCCAGCGAGAACACACATTCAGAATTTAGTTTTGCTGCTACTCCCCACACACACACACAGAGCATGCAAATCAAAGAGAGAAATCCTGGAATCCTTTACCATGTCCATTGCCATCGAGACAACAAACAGGCCCGTGCTGTATGTGGCTGCCACGACGCCGAATACCTTCGGGCTGCACACCTTTGTGACCAGCACGAGCACCACCATAAGCAGAGCCAGAACCACAGACACTGCCACGACGAAGACGAGCTGCTTGATGGTCCTCCGGCGCACGACGGCGCTGGCGAACCAGAGGAAGAGCGCGATGTACGCCGCCTGGATCAGTATCCCGACGCCGTTGACCACCAGCACGGGCAAGGAGCCGGGCATGGAAGGGATGGCGAAGACAATCCATGCCGCGCACCCGAGAATCATCGACAAAAAACCCAGCGCGTTCCTCCCTTGGACGCTCTTTACCTTACACACGGGGATCACGAAAGTGAATCTGCATAACCACAGGACACACAACAAACAGGAATTCAGTCTGCAAATTCAGATCAATCACAACTATGCCTCCAAGAAAAAAGGACGCTGCTTTGCAGGGCGTCGAGCAAGGCGCTTGGACGGGCGGCTCTACCCAACAGAAACAACGGTGACTGCCGGATGCCTCACGAATCGGCGGCGAGCAAGGCGCTTGGACGGCTCTACCAAGGAAAAGGAGGCAGATTGCCGGCCGGACGCCTCCCGAATCGGCGGCGAGCAAGCCGCTTGGACGCCTCTACCAAAGAAACACCAAAGAAAAGGAGGCAGATTGCCGGACGTCTCACGAATCGGCGGCGAGCAAGGCGCTTGGACGCTTCTACCAAAAAAAAAGGAGGCACCTTGGTGGACGTCGCCGGCGAGCGCCTTGTACCACCACCACCATCCACGCCAAAACTAAACGCCCGTACCGAATCGGCCAACTAATCACTACTCTTTGGGAGGAATGCTCGACGCACTTACATCGGTACGAGGAGGACCAGGGAGGCCCACACGTTCCCGGCGATGGCCATCTCCGTCATGGCCTTGGAGGAAGTGGCCTTCGTGCCGGCGATCTTGGTCTTCAAGCTGACCGCGGCGGTGGGAGCGGCGGCGGCGGCGGTGAGGCTGTCGTCGAAAGATGCAACACCGTACGACGCCATGAGGAAGCTCTACCAAATCTGGTGTGTGTGCAGTGCAGGGGAGAGCGCTCTGTTTCTCAGGAAGGGAAGGGGCGGGCGCGGGTGGGGGAGGAGGAAGGACAAGGTGACGACGAGGGTTTTAGGCTTTTGCAGCCGGTCCTTGCTTTCTTTCTTTTACAACGGGAAAAGGGAGGGTGGGTTGCTTGACTGCTTCCCAATTTGAATCTTTTCAAAATTTTGTGCTCGCATTGCATTACTGGATGGATCATTTTTCTTACTCGTTCGCCACCAAGGCCATCTCCAACGCCGACCTTCAAACAACCTGCAACCATCCGGACCACGTGATCCGGACGTGTTTTGCCATCCAACACCGTCCTGTATCGATCTGCACTCCGGCTCGAATGTATTTTTCCCTGCAAACCCGAGACAAATTTGGGGGGTTTTGCAGGCGTCCGAATCGCTACCACGCCCGCTCCTAACTACCACGACCTACCAAAACGCATCGCTCGAAGCCAGCTGCCCGCATTCACGGTGCTCTAGAGCGGCCGCTCCACATTGACGCTGGCCCTGAGCGGACATGACTGCTCGCTGACGCCAACATTGAAGCGACTCGTCAGCCGAGGGCGCCGCCCGCGCCGCGTCCCCGGTCTACGCGCTTGTTCAATGCCGAAGAGATGTTTACACGACTAGACCGGACGGGTATCTACCACGATCGTTCAATGCTCGTCCCTCCCTCTGTCGCTATTAAACAAGCTCGCTGGCCGAGAGGAACCAACTCCGGCGCCCACGCATTGACGCATTCGGATGCTTGGCCTCACTGAAAACCGCTATTTAAGGGTGGCCACACCCGACTCACAACACATCCGCTTCATATTTTCGCCATGCACTTCTACCCATTCATATTTTTGCTAGCCTCATCGGTACCGTGCATTGCCCGTTCTCACCTCGAGACTTGGTGCAAACTTCGCTGGTGCATCCAAATTCCATGGTATGACACACTCTATCACACATAAGCCCTATTATATCCTTTCTCAAAACAATCACCATACCAACCTATCATGGCATTTACATAGCCATATCAAGATATATTGTCATGCAACTTCCACCGTTACTATTCACATGGCTTGAGCATTCATTGTCATTTTGCTCTGCATGATCATATAGAGCTGGCATGGTATTTGTGGCGCAGCCAACGTTCATCATTATTATACATGTTACACTAGATCATTGCACATCCTGATACACTGCTAGAGGTATTTGTATGTAGTCATATCATTCAGTTTTATCGAGTTGTAAGTAAATAGAAGTGTGATGATCATCATTGTTAGAGCATTGTCCCAATAAGGAAAAGAATGATGGAGACTGACAAATCCTTGAAAAAGTGAAGATGAGGTTCATGATATTGTTCTGAAAAATGAGAGATAAAAAGAAAAGGAAAAAGAGAGAAGGGGCAATGTTACTATCTTTTACCACACTTGTGCTTCAAAGTAGCACCATGTTCTTCATATAGTCTCCATGATTTGTCACTTCCATACAATAGTGGAAATTTTTACATTAAAGAACTTGACTTGCGTATTCCGACGACGAGCTTCCTCAAACGCTCAAGGTCTTCATGAGAAAGTAAGTTGGATGCACACCCACTTAGTTTTAGTAGAGAGCTTTCATACACTTTATAGCTCTAGTGCATCCGTTGCATGGGAATCCCTACTCCTTGCATCGATATCGATTTAAAGGCCTCTCCATTGACTAATATCCACCTAGTTGATGCGAGACTTTCTCAATTTTTCTTCTCTTCTAAACCCCTACCATCATTCTCTATGCCATCCAAAGTGCTAAGTCCATCACTCATGCTCAGGTATTAAGTGGAGTTGAAAAGGCTGAAGCGAGAAAAAGTATGATACAATTGCTTGGTTTGGCTCCGGGGTGTTCATGATTTATACTTTATGCTAGGAAGACCGAGTTATGCCATTCTTACATGATTAAATGAGTAGGAATAGCATTCTTTAACAATGTTATTTTGAAAAGTAATAATTATTTCCTCGATAATCCACTTCTGAGTCCAGGCCCAACTGCACCCGTGCTGATGAAAAAAATCAAAACAAATACTAGAAAAATCCAAAAAATTCCATTTTTTGCGTGGTAGATAAATTGATGCCTGAGGTATGCTCCAATTTTCATCTCATTTAGACATCTGAGCAGCTCTCGGCAAAAAAGGCAACTTCGGGCTTTGTAAAAAAGTTTAGTGTTCACGCACTGTTCTGACCCGATTTGTCTTTTTTGCTGAGAGCTGCTCAAATGTCCAAATGAGTTGAAAATTGGAGCGGACCTCACACATCAATTTATCTACCACACAAAAAATTGGATTTTTTTTGAATTTTTGTAGTATCTTTTTTGATTTTTTTTGACCGGGTGCAGATGAGCCTGGGCACCAAAATGCCTCACTCTTATTTTCTAGCATTCTTTTATATTATAGTTTCGAAATCTATTAAGTCATCGTTTCTCAACATTCATACCAAAAGAATTAAATGATTAAGACATTTTAGGTAACATTCAACATCAAAAAATTTGTTTTTATCATTTATCTACTCGCAGGACGAGCAGAAATTAAGCTTGGGGATGTTGATATGTCTTCAACGTATCTATAATTTTTGATTGTTTCATGCTATTATATTATCAATCTTGTATGCTTTATATACCATTTTATATTATTTTTGGGAACTAACATATTAACTCAGTGCCAGTTGTTATTTTCTGCTTGTTTTTGGTTTTACAGAGAATCCATACCAAACGAAGTCCAAACACGATGAAACTTTTTGACGACTTTTTCTGGACCAAAAGAGACCTTAGAAGCTTCGGGGGGGGGGGACCAGATGACAGAAGAAGGAGTGATAAGGCAGGGGGCACGCCCAGCCCCATGTGCCACCCTACGGCTCCGTTTACTCTAATTGCAGCGCTATAAATTCCCAATATTTAGAAACCCCCAAGGGAGCACTCGAAATAATTCTTTCGCCTCCACAAGCCTCTTTTCTTCTGAGATCCAATCTGGAGGCCTTTTCTGGTACTCTGCCAGAGGGGGAATCCATCATGGACGCCTTCTACATCAACCTTACTGCCTCCATGATGATGCGTGAATAGTTCCCATAGGACCTACGGGTTCATAAGAGTACCTAGATCTATCTCTCTCTCTCTCTCTGATCTTCAATACCATGTTATCTTCGGAGATCGATTCGATGTAAACATTTTGCGGTGTTTTTTTAGGATTCGATGAATTGTGTGTTTATGATCAAATTATTCATTGAAAGTAATGGAGTCTTTTCTGAAATTTATTATGTGTTATTTTATATCCTTGTATTTCTCTCCGATCTATCTATCTCTTTTGGCCAATTAGATTGTTTATCTTTAGTGGGGGAGGTGCTTGGTGGTAGTTTCAATCTTGCGGTGTCTTTACTCTGTTATAGGAGTAGTAGCAAGGCACACATTATATTGTTTCTACTAAGGGTAAAACTATGGGGCTCGAACATATTATTTGGTCTTACATTGTCTACATTATGTCATCATGCTCCAAGCATTACTCTGTTTGTTATGAACTTAATACCTTAAGATGTAGGCTGGATAGCGGTCGAGGGGTGGAGTAATAGTATTAGATGCAGATGGATGTCGGTGTACTTGTCTTGGACATGATGACTATATACTGACCATGCCACGAATAATGTCATAACTATGCGCTTTTCTATCAGTTGCCCAACAGTAATTTGTTTATCCACCGTTGTTATGCTCATGAGAGAGATGCCTCTAGTGAATGTTATGGCCCCCAGGTCCATTCACTTTATATTTACTAAAACCCTATAAATACTTCCTGTAATTTATTATCTTTTATTGTCCTTTGCAATTTATCTATCTATCACTATGAGAATTAATCCTTGCAATTACCGAGCACAGGGGGATTGACAACCCTCTTGCGCGCGTTGGGTGCAAGTTTTGTGTGTGTGTGTGTGTGTGTGTGTGCAGGTACTGTTGAAATTTGTTTGTGTGAGTCTCCAACTAGTTCGATAACCTTGGTTCTTAACTGAGTGAAATACTATCTACTACTATACTACATCACCCTTCCTCTTCGGGGAAATCCCAATGCCTATCACAAGTAGCAGGGTACAAAGTACAAGGTGATCTACCTCGAGATCATGTGAATGTATCTAACTTAACCCTAGGCACTAAACCCCTCGGCTTATATAGGGACCGGGGGTACTTAGTGTTACAGGTAGGTTGGTTACATCTAGGGATAAACTGCCGATAATTCGAACATGTCTTGAATTGTGTGCCAAGTCTTTGTAGGATTCCATCTTGAGTATGCAGGGGATCATGGTAAACATGGCCCATATTCTTCAGTTGTCTGGGGTCCTCGGCTTGACCCATGACTTGGCGGGCCGACATGGTTTGCACCCCTAGTCCAGGACATCGACAACAACCCCTGAACTGAGGTCTTTAAGCCGAGGACATGGATCAGCTCCTCGGAGTGGCTTCATCTTCGGTCTTCCGCTTTGTTAGCGAGTTCAACAATCTTGATGCTTCTAAGTTGATTCCATGCCCGAGGACTACATTGGGCCCGAATTCTTCGGTGCCGAAGTAGATACCTTGCTGCTTAAGCAAGCCCCCCGAGGACCTATTACATGCTCCACCTGACCGTTCTGAGGTCCCACCGTTAATATGTCCAATCCAAAGGGTTGTAGTGGGCGTCAAATTTTACTTTAGCGGTATTATTAACACCCACCCACGATGTGCACATAAGGCACGACGCCTAGTAACCACGCGGATTTACCGCTGCGGGACTCAAGCGTCCCAATACCGCATGACCAAGGGTCTTGATTTAAAGGAAAAGAAATAAATGAGAGATTTCACATTCGTTCCACCTCTCCTCTTGCCCTTGTGTGGATCTCACCTCAGTTCCTACCTCAATTGTTGCTTCTAGAGCTCAACACGATGGAGAACTTCCCCAAGTCATCTATTCGCCCTACTGGCCCTCTCGAAGGAGACTAGAAGGGTTGTGCAGTTACCCAAGGACAACTGAATCGCCTTGCCAAACAAGGGTATCTACCTGATTCAGAGTTCATGCGGCTTTGCCCAGGCCTAGTATCCCTAGACAATGGGGTTCTTATTGACAACTTCCCTATGTCACATGGTGATGGACAGGTATGCTTCGTCCCCTTCCTTCTCCGGGAGCTAGGTTTCCCTACTCACACCTTCCTCAGGGGTCTTCTAGAATTCTATGGATCCAACTCCATCACCTTACGCCAAACTCAATCCTCCACATAGAGGGCTTCATCACTTTATGCAAACCCTTCCTCGGTTGCAAATCACACTTCAGTATCTGGTGCAAGTACTTCTGCCTGGTCCATCAAACCTGAGACGACAATCCTCTTAAGGTTGGAGGGGCCGAGGTCCCTCGAATCCACTTACACCTGACCACCCGAAAGTACTTGAGGTTGGGCTTATTACCGGTGAGTATCTCATATGGAGTCTTGTTCAAGCCTGTGCGGAGATAGAGCCGATTAGATGCCTGGCATGCGATGTTGATGGCTTTGGCCCAAAAGTTGCACGGAGATTTAAATTCTGCCATCATGCTCCTTGCTGCATCCATCAATGTCCGGTTCTTCCTCTCTGCAACTGAAAGTGCAACTAATCCCCGGGTGGTTTTGGTAATTCATAACAACATATATCTCATTGAACTAATGTCCATTCAAGATGAATATTTCAGGATGTTCAATGATTGGCATGGCATGACATAGAAATGTGGACCCCTCAAAATGCTAAGGACAAGGTTTGGCAAAATCTCAAGACTCTTCATTTTTGTTTAAGTGATCCAAGATCACATTGAGTCCACAGGAAAGCCAATAATCTTAAAAGGGGATGAGGTGTTGCTTAATGGTCTACTTGCTCAAAGTGCTTAGTGATATTGCTCCAAAACCCTCAACCACTTTATCTATCCAATGTCAAAACCCTAAACTCCAACTCGGCCCCACCGATACTTTCTATCCGGAGCCACCGAGTTCTTTCTGACATAGCCACAACCAAAGCCCTAATAGTTCGGTCACACCGATATGGATCTCGGTCTCTACCGAGATGGCCTTGCCAGCGCTCTATGACTTGTTGAACTCACTTTGGTCCCACCAGGTTTATGCAATTGGTCCCATCGAGTTGGCTTGACAGATTCTCTGTTGCCTATTGCTTCACTTCGGTCCCACCGAGATGATGCAATCGATACCATCGAGATGAAGTTTTCCCTATCCCACCGAGTTGTTCCAGTCGGTCCCACTGAGATTCCCAACGTTCATATTTTTGAACAGATCGGTGCCACCGAGTTTAACCAATCGATGCCACCGAGATGAGTCATTGTAACAGTTGGATTTTGTGTGGAGGCTATATATACACCTCCACCCCCTCTCCATTTGAGAGAGAGCCATCAGAATGTGCCTATAGTTCCACCATTCATTTTCTGAGAGAGAACCGCCTACTCATCTGTTGCGATCAAGAGATTCCATTCCAACCATTTCAACCTTGATTTCTAGCCTTCCCCAAGTTGCTTTCCACTCAAATCCCTCTTCCACCATAGCCAAATCTGTGTGAGAGAGTTGAGTGTTGGGGGGACTATCATTTGAAGCACAAGAGCAAGGAGTTCATCATCATCACACCGTCTATTACCTTTTGGAGAGTGGTGTCTCCTAGATTGGTTAGGTGTCAGTTGGGAGCCTCCGTCGTGACGTGGAGTTGAACCAAGAAGTTTGTAAGGGCAAGGAGATCGCCTACTTCGTGAAAATCTACCCGAGTGAGGCAATTCCTTCGTGGGCGATGGTCATGGTGGGATAGACAAGGTTGCTTCTACATGGACCCTTCGTGGGTGGAGCCCTCCATGGACTCACGCAGCCGTTACCCTTCGTGGGTTGAAGTCTCCATCAACGTGGACGTACGATAGCACCACCTATCGCAACCACGCCAAAAATCTCCGTGTCTCCATTGCATTTGCCTTCTCCAAACCCTTCTATTTACCTTCATATGCAATGTTTTTCATCCCGCTGCTATACTATTAGAATTACATGTGTAGGTTGATTGCTTGAACTGTGATAATTGCTAAGATCTGCCTACAACTAAAATTGGGAAAATGATAGATTTTTATTTGGTTAAGTAGTCTAATCCCCCCTCTATACATACTTCCGATCCTACAAGTGCTATCAGAGCTTTGGTCTCCATTATCCTTGACTTCCATTGCTTTGGTGATCATAGCTAGCCTTGGTTTCATAACCTAGGAGAGTATGGCGTCTAGAGAGGGTAACTATCACCGTAGAGGTCCTTACTTTGATGGTACAAACTTTGCTAGTTGGAAACATAAGATGAAAATGCATACTCTTGGTCATAACCCCGCTGTTTGGGATGTTGTGTGTGTTGGCTTGCAAGGTGATTTCTTCGAGGATGGTAAAGAACCGGATCGCGAAGCGACCACTGATGAATTGAAAATGTTGCAATACAATGCTCAAGCTTGCGACATTCTCTTCAATGGATTGTGCCTCGAAGAATTCAACAAAATCAGCCGCCTTGAGAATGCAAAGGAAATTTGGCATACTTTGGTTGATATGCACGGAGGTACCGAGTCCGTCAATGAATCCAAGTTGGACGTGCTTCAAAGTCAACTTGACAAGTTCAAGATGAAGGATGGTGAAGGAGTCGCCGAAATGTACTCTTGGCTTGCTCTCATCACAAATGAGATTGCCGGCTTAGGAAGTGAAGAGATGACAGACATATTCATCATCAAGAAGATCCTTAGATCCTTGGATGGAAAATATGATATCGTGTGCACATTGATCCAAATGATGCCCAATTACAAAGATCTCCAGCCCACGGAAGTCATTCATAGAATTGTTGCTCATGAGATGTCACTCAAGGATAAGGAAGAGCTCCACAACAAGTCAAGTGGTGCTTACAAAGCTTCAAGTGATGCTCCTACAACATCAAGTGAGAAGCAAGTCTCCAATGAAGAATTGAGCTTATTGGTGAAGAACTTCAACAAATTCTATAAGAGTAGAAGCAAAGAGAGAAGCTCCAAGTCAAGGTCCTACAATGAAAAAAGATCTTCTAGTCATGATCGTAATTGCTACAATTGTGGAAGACCAGGACACTACTCTAATGAGTGTACGGCTCCCTACAAGAAAAGAGAAGACTCACGAAAAAGGATAAGTTGAAGAGATGAATCACCTCTAAGAGATAGAAGGAGTAGAGATGGTCGTTATGAACGAAGACCCTCTCGAGGAAGCAAGGATTCAAAAAGGAAGGACAAGTCATCAAAGAGCTACACAAGATGAAGACATCAAACTCACGTTGGTGAATGGGTATCCAGTTCCGACTCTGGCAACTACTCCAAGAGAAGCTATCACCATGTCTCCGAATATACTCAAGATGAAGGTGTTGCCCGTCTTGCTTTAGTGTCATCCAACTCCCACGACATATTTGATTCACCAAATGAAGGAATTGGAAGATGCTTCATGGCTAAAGGCCGCAAGGTATCACACCCCGAGTATCTTGATTTTGATAGTGATGAAGATGATTTGCTAGGTGATGATGATTTACTTGTTGACAAAACTAGTGAAAACAATGATGAACTTGCTAGTAATCATATTAATCAAGATGAAACAAATGACAATGATAAGAAGGATATTGAGCGTCTAACTAAAGGACTAAACACTCTTAAGTTAGCTCATGAAACAACTCTAGAGGATCATAGAGAGCTCCTAAGAACTCATGAGAAGCTACGCTTCGAGAAGCTAATTTAGAGCAAGAGCATGGGTTTCTAAAAGCTATCAATGATGATCTTCGAAAGAAGAGTTCTTCTTACACTGCCAAACTTCTCTTCTTGTCTACTTATATGCCACAAGTAAAATCTAGTAACAAGAGCAAGAAAGATTCTCCTTCTAGTAGTAACAATAATCATGCTAAATCCAATATTGTTGCTTCTAGTAGTTCTCTTGATTCCAGTAATGATTCTCTTAGCCAAGTTACACTTGAGCAAGAAAATAGCTTACTGAAGAGAATTATAGAGAAGGTGTTTACAAGAGCCTTGCCGAGAGTAAGCAGTTTGAGGAACATGTTTGCAAGCAAGGAAGACACCGGAAGAATCAAGGTGTTGGTTTTGAACGAAAGTTCAATGCCGATGGAGTTGAATGGGAAGAAGATGAATACCCCAAGACGAAGTTTGTTCCTCAACAAGAGAAGTATGACCCTACTTCTTTTGAGGGAACACAAGCTCAAGATGATCTTTCACCACAAGACCACAAGCTAAAAGGCAAAGACAAGCTTCAAGAAGAGATCGAATCATTTGAAGAAGCTCCTAAGGCCATGTCAAGTGGGTTCCCAAGACTACGTCAAGCTCTACTTCATCAAGTTCAACTACAACTCCAAGGATTCCCATCAAGTTGATGTTGGTCCCAAAGAATAAGAACTAGAGTGTTCTTGAGGGTGACTCTGCCAACATACTTCATTCATATTCATTTTAGCAAGAAATTATGCAATCAATTTTCATATCTTGCACTAGTTCATGGAGTCACAAAACCTCTTGTTGGTAAGATAAGGGAGAAGGTAACCTAATGCTTTCATGGACATCATCATATGTTCAATTCACTCTATGTATATGGATATCCTTGTATGTCCTTGTGGGACTAACCCATGTAGGTATTGAAAGTACAACACTCCAAAGGATTGCTCGAAATGATGTACATCAACATTGAGCATCCACATCTTCACTATCTACATGAAGTCATCATCGACAAAACCCAAGGTTAGTTCATCCCTCTTTAGGGGGGGTATCACATCTAGGGGGAGCTTTGCTCTAAAAATTGAGCTAAATCAACTGTAATGGTGTGAACACATTAGTGCTTTATGTAAAAGTGGTAACGCCACTTGTGCTTAAACGATGAGTATGACCTATGATCAAATGTTCTCATTTGACTCCTAAGTCAATATACTCATATATAGATGACCTAGTCATCGCCAATTTCTTGATAGATGCTAGAATTGTTTGTGCATGTTTGACACATATTTTATTTGATATCTTATTGTGTCAGCATGTTGGTTTGCATAATTTCTCCATTCGAGGACATCCATTTGTTGTTTTGATTGTCTTGGTTTTTGTTGGCCAAATGGATGTACAAGAATGCCTAAGAACTTTCTCTAGCTATCTATGCTCTTCTTGTCTCAAATTCTTTTCATGCTATATCAAAAAAGTTGAACAAGTTCTTTTCGTACCCTCCGGGTGAGGAGCACTAGGAGCCACCTATCCGACAAGGGATGACTTCCAAAACCTTCTATTGCATTTCGGTTAGACACTAGTAGAAAACATGGCTTTGGTCCAGGCCTGAAAAGGCCATTAATCCCGGTTCACTCACGAACCGGGACCAAAGGGGGCATCAGTCCCGGTTCATGAGGCCAGGGCGTCGGCCGGGCCTCGGGGGCCATTTGTCCCGGTTCGTCTGACCCCTTTGGTCCTGGTTCCAGACACGAACCGAACCAATGGTCCTCGCTCCTGGCCCACAACCTTTAGTCTCGGTTGGTGGCTGGAACTGGGACCAAAGGGCGTCCTTTAGTCCCGGTTTTGGCCACAAATCAGGACTAAAGAGAGGCCTATATATACCCCCGCCGCTCACTGCTCTATTTTTTCCCTCCGATGCACATGAGGCGTGTGTTACTCTAGCTCACCTCCTATGCACATGAGGTGTTCGATGAAATGCCTGAGCCACACTACTTAGGCTTTCTCCTATCCAAGATCGACCTCAAAGCTCCATTTTCCTCAAGATTTGTCTAGGTCAGGCTGTCCGTCACGTCCTGTGCCCGTCCTCACCGTCGTCGATTGCCCGCACCGATTCGTCGCCGGCACCACGATGGTGAGCCTCTTGTTCTTGTATTCTTTATAAAACAAAAAAAATTCTTACTTGTATGATTTAGTTAGATACTTGTATAATTTTCTTACTTGTATGATGAACTTCTATTAATTTGGTCACTTCTGTATTCATGATATTCTGTAATGGTTTTTGACACACTTAATTATATATAATGCACGCAGATGAACCGGCAATGGATGTACGGTAACAGACGCACCTTCAGTACATTAAGGGCATGCATAATTTTCTTGAAGTGGCCGAGGCAAACAAGCATAATGGCTTTATGTGTTGTCCATGCCCTATCTGTGGGAATACGAAGCCTTACCCTGACGCGAAAACCCTTCACATCCACCTGCTTGAGAAGGGTTTCATGCCACACTATAATGTTTGGACCAAGCACGGAGAAAGAGGGGTTATGATGGAAGACAACGAAGAAGAAGAGGATGATGACAACTATGTGCCCCCTGAATACGGTGATGCTGCAACGGGGGAAGGTGAAGATTAAGAGGAACCAAATAATGTGCCTGATGATGATCTTCGCCGGGTCATTGTTGATGCAAGGAGACAATGCGAAAGTGAAAAGGAGAAGTTGAAGTTTGATCGCATGTTAGAGGATCACAAAAAGGGTTGTACCCCAACTGCGAAGATGGCAACACAAAGCTCGGTACCACACTGGAATTTCTGCAGTGGAAGGTAGACAATGGTGTATTTGACAACGGATTTGAGAAGCTACTAAAAATATTGAAGAAGAAGCTTCCAAAGGATAACAAATTGCCCGACAGTACCTTACGGAGCAAAGAAGGTTCTATGCCCTCTAGGATTGGAGGTGCAGAAGATACATGCATGCCCTAATGACTGCATCCTCTACCGTGGTGCGTACGAGGATTTGAACACATGCTCGGTATGCGGTGCATTGCGGTATAAGATCAGACGAGATGACCCTGGTGATGTTGAGGGCGAGCGGCCAGGAAGAGGGTTCCTTCCAAGGTGATGTGGTATGCTCCTATAATACCATGATTGAAACGTCTGTTCAGAAACAAAGAGCATGCCAAGTTGATGCGATGGCACAAAGAGGACTGTAAGAAAGACGGGAAGTTGAGAGTGTTGGTGTCAAAACCGGCCGATCTCGGGTAGGGGGTCCTGAACTATGCGTCTGAGGATCGAAGGTAAAAAGAGACAAAGGGGACACGTTGTTTACCCAGGTTCGAGCCCTCTTAATGGAGGTAAAACCCTACTTCCTGCTTGATTGACTTTGATGAGTATAGGGGTTACAAGAGTTGATCTACCTCGAGATCGTAATGGCTAAACCCTAGGTGTCTAGCCTATGTGAATTCTGATAGCCTCTACGGACTAATCCCTCCGGTTTATATAGACACCGGAGGGGCCTAGGGTTGTATAGAGTCGGTTTACAGAGGAAGGAAACTATACATCTGGATGCCAATCTTGCCATCCACACAAAGGAGAGTCCCATCCGGACACGAGGAAAGGTCTTCTACCTTGTATCTTCATGGCCCATCAGTCCGACCCATGTTACATAGCCCGGACACCCAAGGACCCCTTAATCTAGGACTCCCCCAGTAGTCCCTGAACCAGTCTTCAATGACGATATGTTCGGCATGCAGATTATCTTCAGCATTGCAAGGCGGTTCAGCCATGAAGGTAAGATACTTAGTCAAAGTAATGTCCATCAACTGTCAACTTTTTTGATGAAACGTCACATCTGGCCTCTTTATCATTTCGAACCCTTTTTTGGCCTCCCGCTTCGTGTTTTGAGGCGCGACCTCTATTGACATGTCTTACTAAAGCAGAGATCGTGTCCGCTTATTGCGGATCTTCATCAATACGGGTTTGGTAATACAACCGTGCCATTCGCATGACCCCTTGGGAACATGCGAGTTTTAAGGCTTGAGGGGGTGCTTGATATTCACTGCCTATATAAGTGGATAAAGATCCATCTTTTCACCCCATGCCTTCTTCCTTCTTCTGCTTCCCTATCCTCGAGCTCCAGCGGCCAAGCTTCAACCCTTCCCACCACCACCAACCTCTCCAGTCATGTCCGGATCTGGCTTGAAGGGCAAGTGGGAGGCCTCCTCCGTCACGGAGAAGGACGTAAAGGACCTCCGGGAGGCGGGGTACTTGTCTGCGGACATCGCACACAGGTTCCCTGCCAAGGAGCAAGTTATCCCCACCCCTGAGCCCGGCAAAAGGGTGGTGTTCATCCCTCACTTCCTCCGCGGACTAGGGTTTCCCCTCCACCCCTTTTTCCGCGGCCTCATGTTCTACTACGGGCTAGATTTCCATGATCTAGCCCCAAATTCTTTCCTGCACATCTTGGCGTTCATCGTTGTGTGCAAGGCACTACTCCGCATCCCCCCACGCTTTGGCCTGTGGCTCAAGGTCTTCAACGTGAAGCCAAAGGTGGTCGATGGGCAGCATGCGGACTGCGGTGGTGTCATGGTGAGCAAACTCCCCAACACCACTTGGCCTAAATTAAAGGGGCCTTTGTGGAGACCGTCAAGGTCTAGCAGCAGGAGTGGTTCTACATCACTGAACCCCGCGGCGCCAGATGGGCGGCCGCTCCTGAGTTTAGATCCGGACCCCCAATGCGGCTCGCGTCGTGCACCAACAAGGGTTTGGACTGGGGGTCGACCGCGGAAGTGATGATGCTGCAGAAGTGCATCAAAAATATGATAAGCAAGAACACCAGTCTCACTGACGTGATTCAGGTGATGCTCTTCCGCCGGATCCTCCCTTGCCAACTCTGGCCTCTCCATATGTGGGAGTTCAACCCGAAAGGCCCCTGAACCCTGCAGTGCTTCTTTGGCACAATGCACGAAGAGATCTAGAAGGTGCTGTTCAAGGCCCAGAAGACGTGGCCGAAGAAGACCGAAGACATCCGCCTCGACAGCGAGAGCCCGACCACTATGGTAAGTGTATTATTCAAACATACCTTCGGTCAATAAATTCTTAGGCATAATAAGTTCTCCGTCCCTCTCACAGGGTTGGACAGCAAAGGCGGAGCGGATCAAGTGTCCTACGCGGCTACCTGAAGATTCAGCCACACCCCAGCTCACGAAGATGCTGGTTCCGGCGCCTGGTAGGGCGGCAGAGAAGAAGGCCAAGAAGAAGAGCAAGGAGACCAAGGGAGGCCTCCACCGTAAGGGTACTTCGGACGCTGTGTCCAGAGAGAAAAGTCCCCTCCTCCCACGAGGGAGACGAAGACGAAGAGGAGGAGGAGGAGGAGGCAGAAAGTGATTCTCCCCTCAAGGGGAGGAGAAAGAAAAGGGCGGCCTCCACAGAGCCGGAGGAGGGGGGGGGGTCCAAGAGGGAGAAGATAACCCTCTCTGATGGTTCGGATTCAGATGCCGAACAGATCCCCAAGAAGTGCCCCAGGGCAAAGCCCCTAGCCACATCGTGAGTATCAAAGGATACTTTACAAATATCCAATCTTTTATGTTTTCAATGTAACATATTATGTTGTGTGTATTTCAGTCCTGCTCGTGACCTCCCCCATCCATCACTATTTGAGGGGAGCTCTCTGGCACCAGAGATGGTGGAGAGCAAGACGCCTACGCGAGCCTCTCCGCCAACCACCATGGAGGACACCGAGGTGGTTTCCCGAAGGGCCTCTCGGGGCCACGGAGAGGTGAGGGGGGCTGCCAATACGGCGCCTAAGGGTGAAGCCTCGGCTGCCGAGAACATGGGGGGTGCGACCCGTATGGAGACCGAGGGCGGGGGCCTTGACCGGTACAACCCCCAGCCGAACACTATTCCGGAGACCCACATGGCTTCGGAATCGAGCAAGCAACCACTTTGAAGGAAGGGGGAGCGTCGACTCCGACGGCGACCTCCACTAATCCAGACACGCCGAATACTCTGGCGGAGGCACTAAAACGTGCTCCCATCATGGAGGAGCACCGCACCCTAATGGGTGTGGTGGTTGAGAATGTTCAGTCCTCCAAGAGCAGGCTGAACGAGGCCTTCACCAGCCTACTAACAGGCTTCGAGGTATGCGATGTAATACTCTTAGACGCTTTTCATATAAAGGAAATATGCATGTATGTAGATAGTAGCCCCCGAGACTCTGTTCGGTTTTGAAAAAGGCCGAATAGAGGATCAAGTAGTAATAGCAGGAGGTGACGTACTTGTCTATTGGATAAACATGCTTCCCTATTGGCGGCGACCGCCCAGGCCGCGGAAGTTTCTGAACTCAAGCGGAAGCTGAAGCTGGCCGATGATGATATCGACCGCATTAACAAGTGGTTCGATGAGGCACAAGGTATGCCTACACTTTTAAAAGATTTTAATCATTTATTTGATGATTACGATTGCAGGTAGCGCGGCTGAGGTCGAGACCCTCGAGAGTGCCCTTGCACAAGCCAAGGAGCAGGCGAAGGAGAGCAAAGTGGCCGCTGACAAAGCGGCTGCGGATTTAGAGACCGAACAGGTCACCCGCCACCAGTACGAGGAGAGGGTGACCGAGGTGGAGCAAGAGCTCAAGGACACCGCCGGCAAGCGCGAGGCCTTGGAGGAGAAGAATACGGCCCAGGTGGCCGAAGTAGCCAAGGCCCTCCAAGAGGCCAAGGAGGCATGGACCGAGTCCCAGGCAGCTCATGAGGAGATCCGGCAGGCCAAACAGATAGCAGCTAGTAAGCCCTTTCTTTTGCAGAGTATATTTGGCGGTCAAAGATATGCCTTGCTCACTCGACTATGGAGTTCTCCAGACGCCTTTGCGGATCTTCCGAAGAGTGCTGCCGATGCCACGCAGTTCTTCCAGGCCCAGGAGGGGAACAGAACGGAGAAGCTCTTCGGGTCACAGTACCTGGCGCCAGAGCGTCCGGCACTGTTGAACAACCAGATGATGCAGCTGGCGGAGCTGCATAGGATGTCCGGCTTGGCCATGAAGGACGTCATAGTCCGGCTTTGGCCAGCCGAACCCATTCCTAGCAGCTACTTCACCCTGGTGAAGCGACTCATCGACGCGCTGCCCCGAGTTGAAGCTGTCAAGCGCTCGACGTGCATAGACGGTGCGCGGATGGCCTTTGCTTGTGTGAAGATGCACTGGGTGAAAATGAAGGCCATTGTCATGGTGACTGAGGGCCCACCCAAAGGCAAGGACCACCGCAAGCCCGAGCGGTACTTTGATGATATCCTGGAGGGTGCCTGATTAGTAGAGGGTCAGTGCTCAATGGATATCATGTTTGAGTGAATGTATCCGAGCTGTCCAAACATTGTTTTATTAATGAAGGGCTTTGTAATATATTTATGCCTTTATCTAAAAGTACTGTCCTCTTGTGCGCCGTTTTATTAATTTTGAGAGTTTGCTAGTCATCGGCTTCAGCCCCCACGTATATGCTACGGGGGTGTTCAGAGTAGCGCACGATCACACTTGACCCAATGTCTTGATCTGTGAAGGAGGTGTCTGTGCAGTGAACTAGGCAATCAGACTATGTGGCTTTATCACTTTCACTTAGCCATAGGAGTTTGATGATGGGACTAAGAACTAGCCCCTGGTGCATATGCGGCTATCCGAGCTGGGATGCCTTAGGCACGTGACTGGATGAGGCCAATCCTTCATATAATACGAAAGAAATCGCAAAAGATTTATAGCAATTCGCCGAATCGCCGACCAGCTCTCGTCGTATCATGACAGTTAGTTTTCGGCTTTCTCTACTGAGGTGTTTTGACTGGACGAACCAGAAACACAATCGCAGTAGTTCTCCCTTTACTACCCTAGCCGAACAAACGAAACGTAATGTAGTAATCACAGGAGCTGGGCAACCCAACTATTGACCAAAGACATGATTCGGAGCTGATGCATATAATGCAATATTCGGGACACCGAAGTATACTCTAGAAGTGTTCGGACTTTTTGAGAATATATGGGGCTGAATAGAGCCCCTGGTATGTAGGCCGTACCAAAGTATATATGGCAATTTGGCACAAAGAGGGAATACGGATTATGAAATGAACCAACACCGAACAAGGGTTGGTAAAACACTGTTCCCATTATAATCTGATTGATACATCAAAACATGCTATTACAGATAATGCCATAAACATCAAGGCTCTTTTACATGCCGAGAATTTGTTAACAAGGGGAAGCTGTATACAGAGTCGAAAGAAAAGGTAGTCTTGAAGATCCCATGGACATCCTGCCGCACCTCTGCGCCGTTTTCGCCTTGGTGCAAGATCCTTTTAAAGGAGCGATCGACGATCGTTTATAAAAAGGGGCCTGGGAAAGGGCCCTTGCACAATCGTGAAGTTGTTAGGTTTTAACGAAACTGTAATATGAGAAAAAAGGTCGAAGAAAAAAGGTTAAGGTTAAATAGGGTCAAGCCGCACTATAGACCTTGTCCACATTATGCCTCCGTCGTTGCCCAGGGTATTTTGAGTGCGTAATTATGCACAAGCGGTACATATACCGTGGTTGTGTGGGGCGATTGACGGAGGCAGGACTGCTAGTCCAGCTCCGGATTCATCGAGCTGTCACTATATGGAGCAGGCTGGACTCGTTTAACAGTGTCCGGGGGCTTGATGGCCGATGAGTTATTCGGCTTGATGAGGGCGCTCTATACTCCGGTTGCAAGAGCCGTAGTGTGCTCCTCAGTATGGAGGGAGCGCTCCATGTTTCCATTGACTGTGATAACGCCGTGGGGTCCAGGCATTTTGAGCTTTAAGTAAGCATAATGTGGGACTGCATTGAAGCAGGTGAAGGCGGTGCGTCCAAGCAGTGCGTGATAACCACTGCAGAAGGGGACGATATCGAAGATCAAGTCTTCGCTTCGGAAGTTGTCCGGTGAACGAAGACTACTTGCAATGTTAATGAGCCCGTGCAGTGGGCCTTGACACCGGGTATCACTCCTTTAAAGGTGGTGTTACTAGGCTTGATTCTTGACGGGTCAATACCCATTTTACAGACAGTGTCTTGATAGATCAAGTTAAGACTGTTGCCGCCGTCCATAAGGATTCGAATGAGATGGTATCCGTCGATAATTGGATCGAGGACCAGGGCTTCCAAACCTCCATGATGGATACTGGTCGGGTGGTCCCTGCGATCGAAGGTGATCGGACAAGCTGACCACAGGTTGAATTTAGGGGTGATAGGCTCTACGGCGTAGACGTCCCTTAGTGCGCACTTGCGCTCCCTTTTGGGATATGCATGACATATATCATGTTCACTGTTTTCACCTCAGGGGGGAATTTCTTTTGTCCCCCTGTGTTCGGTGGGTGGGGCTCATAATTGTCTTTGCTTGGCGCCCCTTTCCCCTTGTGTTTTGTATTTAACTTACCGGCCTGTTTGAAGACCCAACAGTTTTTGTAGGAATGATTGATAGGTTTGTCAGGGGTGCCCTAAATCTTGCAAGGCCGATCGAGTATTTTGTCCAAATTAGATGGACCATCATTATTTCCTTTGAATGGCTTCTTCCGCTGACCGGATTTAGAGCCACTGAATACCGCGTTAACCGCTGTGTCTTTGGTTTCTTCATGGTTGTTTCGACCCTTATGTTTGTTGCGTTGTGGCCTGCCGTTGTGATACGTCTCCATTGTATCTATAATTTTCGATTGTTCCATGCCAATATTCTTCAACTTTTACATACTTTTGGCAACTTTTTATACTATTTTTGGGACTAACATATTGATCCAGTGCCCAGTGCCAGTTCCTATTTGTTGATGTTTTTTGTTTCGCAGAAAATCCATATCAAACAGAGTCCAAATAGGACAAAAACTTATGGAGATTTTTTTTGGAATATATGTGAATTTTGGGAAGTGGAATCAATGTGAGACGATGCCCGAGGGGCCCACGAGGGTGAGGGGCGTGCCCTAGGGGGTAGGGCGCACTCTGGGCCCTCGTGGCCACTCCGTAAGCCGGTTGGTGCCCTTCTTTCACTGCAAGAAAGCTAATATCCGGATAGAAATCGTGTTAAAATTTCAGCCCAATCGGAGTTACGGATCTCCGGGAATTTAAGAAACGGTGAAAGGGCAGAATCAGGGAGCGCAGAAACAAAAGGAAACTGAGGGAGAGAGATCCAATCTTGCCATGGAAGCCAAGGACCAGAGGGGAAACCCTTCTCCCATCTAGGGGGAAGGTCAAGGAAGAAGAAGAAGAAGGGGGGCTCTCTCCCCCTCTCTCCCGGTGGCGCCGGAACGCCGCCGGGGCCATCATCGCGACAACGATCTACACCAACAACTTCACCGCCATCATCACCAACTCTTCCCCCCTCTATGCAGCGGCGTAACCCATCTTTTACCCGCTGTAATCTCTACTTAAACATGATGCTCAACGCTATATATTATTTCCCAATGATGTATGTCTATCCTATGATGTTTGAGTAGATCCGTCTTGTCCTATGGGTTAATTGATGATCGCAATTGGTTTGAGTTGCATGTTTTATTATTGGTGCTGTCTGATGGTGCTATCCGTGTCATGCAAGCGCGAGGGATCCCTGCCGTAGGGTTTGCAATATGTTCATGATTTGCTTATGGTGGGTGGCGTGAGTGACAGAAGCACAAACCCGAGTAAGTAGGTTGTTTGCGTATGGGAGTAAAGAGTACTTGATGCCTTATAATGCTATGGTTGGGTTTTACCTTAATGATCTTTAGTAGTTGTAGATGCGTGCTAGAGTTCCAATCATAAGTGCATATGATCCAAGAAGAGAAAGTATGTTAGCTTATGCCTCTCCCTCAAATAAAATTGCAATAATGATTACCGGTCTAGTTATCGATTGCCTAAGGACAAATAACTTTCTCGTGACAAAAAGCTCTCTACTGAAACTAACTTAGTTGTGTCTTTATCTAAAAAGCCCCTAGTTTTTATTTACGTGCTCTTTATTATCTTGCAAACCTATCCAACAACACCTACAAAGTACTTCTAGTTTCATACTTGTTCTAGGTAAAGCGATCGTTAAGCGTGCGTAGAGTTGTATCGGTGGTCGATAGAACTTGAGGGAATCTTTGTTCTACCTTTAGCTCCTCATTGGGTTCGACACTCTTACTTATTGAAAGAGGCTACAATTGATCCCCCATACTTGTGGGTTATCAAGACCTTTTTCTGGTGCCGTTGCCGGGGAGCAATAGCGTAGGGTGAATATTCTCGTGTGTGCTTGTTTGCTTTATCACTAAGTAGTTTTTATTTTCTATTCTAAGTTGTTCTCTATCTTTAGTTATGGATATGGAACATGAAATACCAAAAAAATTAGGTGTACTTGCTACTCATGGAGATGGGGAACCTCCTAAAACCCTCGATGCTCATTATGTGAAAGATATTATGCACTACTTTAATAATCCTGAGAAAACTCCATTCAATTATATAATGGGAGACACGTTGGATCAACGTGAATACTTTAGGGATTATCGCTTGACTCAAAAAGGGAAACTATTACACTGGTGCACGTCGGTCCTAAACAAATGGTTTAAAACCCCTTTCCGCGACGGCATTTGAAACCGTCGCCAAGTGAGTGTGGGGGATAGGGGGGTCCTTCCCACACGACCCAGAAACCGTCAGGGATAGGGCCCCTACATCCTACTCGTTTCTGCTCGCATTGCCATCGCAGTCAGTATTCTATGGTGCTACATTTACGATGTACGGCCCATCACAAACGGTTCACTATTATAGAACGTGTATGATGCGTGGCCCATCACAAACGGTTCACCGTTAAGAAGATTAGCTAATCATCGTACGAGTGTCGAACAGGATTACGAAACGTCGGACCATCGTAACATCATCGTACACGACAACTATCGCAGACGGTATTCTGTGGTGCAACGTTTACGATGCATACTTCATCAGAAAGAGTTCATGGTTGCGAATCGTGTGTACGATAAGGCAACTAACACAAACATTTAGTTTGCCCGCACCGTTTGTGATATTGTCTGACATCGCACACGCTTTGCAAACGGCAACTGTGTGCATGCTTGCACACGTTTCCTATCTGTGAACCGTCTCGGATTATGGTGCATATCGCAAACATTTGTGTTTTACCAATCGTGTGTGCTGTAACAACCTGGAGAGCGTAATTCCACCATAATTTAATTGCTGCTTTTCCAAATTGTACCGGATTTGGATTTGAATTTAAATGTACGCTACAACTTCATTCATATCCTTCAGGTTCAAACAACCAATGCATTATTCGATTCATAGGTACATATGTTCAAGAATTACATAAGAACCAAATAAAGAATGATGAACCACAGTTGTATACTTGTACTATTAAAGACGATAAAGAAAGAGGCGAAATATATTCTGGTTGCTGAACAAGGTGAAGCGGAATGCCCATATTGTGCCCTCCTCCATGCAGAAGGCACACACGACTCTAGTCCAACCCCTTGTGATGGCCGACCGCTCATCCTTCACGGTCTTCATGAAAACATCTAGATAATCATCATGTTCTGGTAGAAATACTTTAACCTTTGCATGCCCACCAATCATGTAGTTTGAGAGGTAATCTTGAGTAAACTGCTTTGGCAACCACTGCAAAGGAATAAGATTTCAGACATTGTCATCTAACACAACTCATTATGGGCAGTAAAAAGAAGGCTGCAGAGTTCTTACTTACCATCCTGCAGTTCGCTGTTGTCTTGGATAAAGTGTAAACAAATAGTTTAATTGCCATCTTTGGACCCATTTTACTAACAATCTTTATCAGCTTCCTCACTTGATGCTGGTTCATCGATATCTCATTGCCCCATACGCAGAAAGGGTCGAAACGCGGATCTTTACCAATGACATATGTACCTAAAAGCACCAAGTTAATATTAGAAGCTAAACAGCAATTGCACAATGATGTAGTACAACACTCTTTTATAATATGTCTATATACATCCGTATGTGGTAGTCCATTTGAAATCTCTAAAAAGACAAATATTTAGGAACGGAGGGAGTATCTTATAACATCCAATATACTCACATATTAGATGAATTAACATCTTATATTATGGGCCGGAAGGAGTTTAGTTCATTCTTACAAATTATCTGCTGCTGTATCCACGGGTTACAGTTAGTTTGAGCTAGTTTGGGCTCAAATATCCCTAAAGTGTATCTAAATATGAGGGCTAGCTTGAGCTAGTTGCATCTATAACCGACCCAAAAAAACTAGTATCCAACCCAAGAGGTGCTAATTGGAGCTAGTTCTCCTAGTGCATTTATTGTCAATCTAACCCTGCCATCCAAACAACTCTTTGGATGGAGTTAGTTCAGGTTTAGTAATGAGCTAGAAACTAACTCTTAACCTCTAGCTAAGTTGAGTATCCAAACAGGGCTGTGTTGTTGCTATTGCTGCTGCTGCTCTTCTATGTATACCTAGACATCATTAGAACATTAATGTAACACTCTTCCTTGTTGCTATGTAGCCTAGGATTGCATATTTAGACATTAAGTACAGTGCATGTTGCTATGTAGCCTCAGATATATTACATATGGCCCTAGTTAACCTAAGGAAAAATGGGTTGCAGATATATTCAATTAAAAGTCCGATTCACCCATTAGTCCCTTATCAGCCACCGGCCTATATGGTACCCACTACGGATATCCTAAACAGTGAGCAGATATAAGCCATGGGATGAAACTAACCTCGATGGAAAACAACAGTCGTTCCCAAAATTGTCCTGTGTAGGTACATCAAGAAGCATGTTAAGCACAACAGGCTAAACATCAACCAAAATTACACATGGCAGACAAAATAATCTCCAAAAGATAGCTTCAGTGTGCAGGTTTAAGCACGCTAGTAAAGCAAAACAAGTGGAAAGGTGTGCTAACTGCAACAGGCCTAACATTTAACAACAAGCAAACATGGTCATTCAAACTGGTATTGTGCCGGTCTAAGTACACTGGTTATGGTTAAATAAAAATGGAAAGGCGTGTTAACTACAAGATGCAGCAACCAAATGTAGTCATTCATAGTGGTATTGTTGAAACTGGTACTGATGAAATTGAACTGCACAATTCATACTTGCACATATAAAACATCTGTTGTGAATAACTGGAATAAACAAGGCATACTATGAACAACCAAAGATAGCATTTGAAACTGAACATATGCTAACTACAAACAACCGAACAATAAAAAAACTTTAAAAGAGGCATATGCTAGCTATAACAGGCTTAACAGCAAGCAAATATATGCATTCCTATCGGTATGTTTAAAACTGGATTGATGAAATGTACTGCACAGTAAATAATTGCACATATAGAGCATCACATTGTGAACAACTGAAATAAACAAATCATGGGTTTCCTCACTTGTCATAGATGGGCTCGTTCCTGTGGGAAGATCACGGACCCTGGATGCTCTCCATGTTGTCGCAGATGGGCTCCTTCCCCTTGGAAGAGCACAGCTGTAGGGTGCCCTCCCTGATGTCGCAGATGGGCGCTTTCCCCTTGGAAGAGCAGATGGGCTCTTTCCCCTTGGAAGAGCCGGAGAGGGTGCCCTCCTCGTGGTCGCTGTCGATGAGGTCTGACTTGGAAGCTGTGGATCCCAAGCCAACGTCGTAGAACGTGTCCTTCAGAAATGACAAAAGGGCCTCGATGGCGATGTAGAATGGCAAATTGTTGACAACGAGCCAGAGGAGATCAGCGGCGGGGCCATGGATGAGATCGACGATGTTTGAATCCGAGGGGTTGGGGGTGGGCCACTTAACCTATGACACAGCCCGCCTCAGGGCGTCATTGTCGATGACCTCGATGTCGTAGCCGGTAGACAAGACATGCCCGCATACTCTAACCTGCTGCTTGAGTGTCTGCCGCTAGTAATGGTCGTCAGCTTCCTCGGCAACGTCAGGCGAAGAGACCGCTATACACCTCTTTTGGGCCAGTCGCTCCTCAAGCTCCACGGGAAGCGTAGCTGGGTTTAGGCTGCGACGCTCTGGAGTGGGGGATGGGGATGGGGATCTGTGGGAAAGGGGGTGTTTGGCAGGCGTCATCTAAGAAACTCAGGGCGGCCTGGGTATGGAGATCGGTGGGTAAGCTGCACAGGCAAACTGGCAGATGTTGACAATGGAGGCCTTGCGGCGGCGGTGGCGGCGGGGAATTTGCTAGGGTTTCGAGCGAGGGAGGGTGTGTGTGTGTGTGCGCGCATGCACGCCCGAGGAGGTTTTGGTGTGTGTGTGTGTGTGTGTGTGGAGGGGGGCACGGGATGTTTGAGGAAATGATGCGG
This sequence comes from Triticum aestivum, assembly GCF_018294505.1. Classification (NCBI taxonomy): domain Eukaryota; kingdom Viridiplantae; phylum Streptophyta; class Magnoliopsida; order Poales; family Poaceae; genus Triticum; species Triticum aestivum. The sequence continues at coordinate 511,457,198 of NC_057807.1, forward strand.
GTACTGAAAATTTTACTACGGGGGAGTCAAACGCGGGAGTGAAATGCCGGGCTATTGAAATTTTTGATGATAGTGCATCGCACACGGTCCGGAGATAACAACCGTTTGTTATGAAAAAGAAAACCCTCGAGGCGGGCATATATTTTCGTTGTAGGCGGGATTGGGAACAAGAAACATCGCACACGGTCCGGAGATAACAACCGTGTGTTATGAAACAGAAAAACCCTCGAAGAGGGCAGATATTTCTGAGAGGGGGAGCCTCGTGGAGGCCAATGTACTATGTGGATGTGTGCCTGACAGATGCACCGGCGTGGCACACGGTTAGTTTGAGTGAACCGTGTCTGTTGCCTCATCCGACTTGTCTAATGTTCATAAATTTGGCGAAAAATGACGCGGGAGAGGGTCAGAACACGAACACACTTGCATGTGGACCAAATTTATGTATCAAAAGGGTGGTTTGATTTTTAAATACCAAATGCAACTTCGACGTGGCACCTCTCTCGCAAAGCGCACGGTATTGCTTGCCTCCATCCTCCCTCGTGTCGGCACGAAGGGAATCCTAAGCTATGAATGCATGCCCCCTCCCCCTCGACCGAGGTTCACCTAGCAAAGTGCGAAGTAGCTAGCAGCCCCCCTCCTCCCTCGTGTCGGCACGAAGGGAATCCTAAGCTATATATGAATGCATGCCCCCCAACCGAGGTTCACCGTAGCAAAGTGCGAAGTAGCTAGCAGCCCCCTCCCTCGTGTCGGCACGAAGGGAATCCTAAGCTATGAATGCATGCCCCCCAACCGAGGTTCACCTAGCAAAGTGTGAAGTAGAGATAGCAGCCCCCCTCCCTCGTGTCGGCACGAAGGGATTCCTAAGCTATGAATGCATGCCCCCCAACCGAGGTTCACCTAGCAAAGTGCGAAGTAGCTAGCAGCCCCCCTCCCTCGTGTCGGCACGAAGGGAATCCTAGCTAAGCTATGAATGCATGCCCTCCCCCCCAACCGAGGTTCACCCTAGCAAAGTGCGAAGTAGCTAGCAGCCACCCCTCCCTCGTGTCGGCACGAAGGGAATCCTAAGCTATGAATGCACATGCCCCCCCAACCGAGGTTCACCTAGCAAAGTGCGAAGTAGCTAGCAGACCCCCTCCCTTATGTAGGCACGAAGGGAATCTTAAGCTATGAATGCATTCCCTCCCCCCCAACCGAGGTTCACCCTAGCAAAGTGTGAAGTAGCTAGCAGCCACCCCTCCCTCGTGTCGGCACGAAGGGAATCCTAAGCTATGAATGCACATGCCCCACCGCAACCGAGGTTCACCTAGCAAAGTGCGAAGTAGCTAGCAGCCCCCCCTCGTGTCGGCACGAAGGGAATCCTAAGCTATGAGCATGCCCCCCCCAACCGAGGTTCACCTAGCAAAGTGCAAAGTAGCTAGCAGACGCCACCCCCTCGTGTCACCACGAAGGGAATCCTAATTAAGCTATGAATGCATGCCCCCCAACCGAGGTTCACCTAGCAAAGTGCGATGTAGCAACCCCCCCCCCCCACTTTCAGTCGGCGGGCCAGAGAGGCATATATCTCACCAAGATGGATCGTAAAATGGACCAAGAATAATCCACCTTGGTCGTACAACCTCTCTCTTGTTGTTGGTCAAAGTGATGGCCGTCCATGCGACCCCGGAGATGGGCAAGCTCGCCAATAATCACGCAAGTAGCTAGTACCTGAAGACAACCACTGCATGCATGTGGCCCAAACATATGTATGGAGAGGTGTGTTTTTGAGTAACAATGAACAACTTTGATGTGGCACCATGATTTCAAACTAAAAATCCCCACACTGAGTGAGGGTTAGGTTTGACGAGGCATATGTATGTTACACCACACTTCAAGCCAACGACGGGGATTCATATATGCATGCATGCGTGCATAGTATATGCGCTCAAACTTAATTAGGTCGTGACCTATACTACGATAACACGAACCAAATGAAGAATCCGCCAAGGTAACCTATCTTGTTGTTGGTCAAGGTGATCATGGATGTCCACGCGGGCCCAGGAATATATAGGCTTGTCGCCGATAACCACGCGGGGATCGTTCGAAGGTAACCACTACATGCATATGTATGGAGGTGATGCGTGCATGCATGTTTGAATACACAACATTGATCTGGCGCATGTGTCAAAAATCGTACACTAGCTCCCCACATAGAGCAAGATCGGTTCATGATGGTGTCGTTGTACTAGCCACTTCGACTCGATGGGAGGGATTCATGCGTACACATGCATGTGAGTGTGCTCAAAGTGTATCATGCATGTCATCCCAGAGCAAAAATAATAATCCCCTCCTAAGTCAAATTAACCTCTCTTGTTGTCAGGCAAAAAGAAGTGATGGACCAAGCGGGCCCACAGATGGAAAGCAACGATATCGCTGATAACCACTTAAGTGGGTGCGAGAGGACAACCACCACCGCTTTGCATGTGGGCCAAACATATATATGTTGAATACCCAAAATGCACAACTTTGATGTGCCACATGCCCCAAAAACCGTAAACCATGCACCCACACAGAGCGAGGTTCATATCAAGCGTACTACATATGATAGTCCCCTTCCCCCCTCTTCGCCGCATACTATATTCTCCTGCCGTAATATATGTACAACCCAAAAGAATCCTCATCGATGGTGAAATTAATTAACCTCTCCCGATGTAGGTCAAAGTGATGCATGCATGCATGCATCGACGATGGCCTCGTGGGCCCACAGATGGAAGTGTGACACGTGAGTGTCCTAGCTAGGATATATATGCATGTGGCCCAAAAAGGTGTTGTGTGATGTTTGAATAACCAATTTCACAATTTTGATGTGGCACGTGCCTAGGTAGCCAAAAAGTCACGGCACTGAGTGAGGTGTACTTGTTCACGGATGCATACGTATAGTATATATGCTAGTCCCCTCCCACCTCTTCGACGCGTACTATATACCACCATAACACAAACAAAAAAGATTCTACCTTGCTGGTCAAATTAACCTCGCTGCCGGCTGTTCGTCAAAGTGAGGGACGACGACCTCGCGGGCCCATAGAAATTGTCACATGCGAGTATCGAGTGTCGTGTAGGACAACCATTGACTGCATGTGGCCAAAACATTTATGTATGAAAGGGTTGTGTAATGTTTTAAATAACAGTTTCACGACTCTAATGTGGCACCAGCCTGCCTAACAAAATGGCCAACCCACACGGTGGCTCACAACTCGTAGTGTACTGCGAGCCACCCGCCACCCCCAGACGCACACACCCACACCCACACACCGCGAATCCACCGCAATTATGATGCATGTTAAATTAATTATCCTGCGGTGAACGTACATGTTACCAAAGGAGGGACGTTTTAATTTCAAAAAATCACAGAGATCATTAAGACGTTTTAGTACATTGATTGATTGATTTTCTATGGTTATAATGTGCAAAAATCAATTTTGAGCTACATGCACACGTGACAGTGCACCTAAATAGATTGCAAAAACACTTGTGTCTCACTGGGTGCATGTTTACTCCCTGTGCAACAAATTTTAAACATTGAGAATGTCGGTGCAAGGACGACACCTATGGGATCACAAGAATCCCTACTACGGTTGCGGGGTGCGGGGTCGTGAGAAGAGCGGATCAAACAGATAGCACACGGGTTCTTTATCCAGGTTCGGACCGCGAGGATGCGTAAAACCCTACTCCTGCTTTGGTGGCTTGTTTATCTGTGTTCTTGAACTAGCTATGGGGCGTGAGGAGCTCCAAAAAGCTGAATCCTCCTCCTGGTCGCCTTGGGCCTCCTTTTATAGGGAAAGGGGTCGCCACAGTGGCACACAGGAGGTGGAAAGGGTACAATGATGCGAGTTTATCCCTCGCATTACATGACAAGGCACATTTAATGCGCCTCGCTTAGGTGTCCTTGCTTTATCGGGGACGTGGGAGAGCCCTGTCTCGTCCGTCGCCGCTCCCTCTCGTGTTGACACGCGCCCTGGCCAGCGGTGCCCGGGGCGCCATGTAGGCAGGCAGGCAGCTGAGGTGGCGCAATGGTGGGTCTCCACGAGGATCCGTTTGCCGCCACGCAGGTGCCTACCCAACTGGTTGGGTCGGCAGCTGCATGCGAACGGTGGTGGGGGTTTGACTGGTGTGGGCCTAACGGTGGCCCCACGGGTGTTCACGGCAAGGGCCTTGCCGGGGCCCCGGCAAGGGTCTTGCCGTGGCGCCTGCTGTCATCCCCGGCAAGGCTCTTGCCGGGGGCCTTGTGGTCCTCCTTGGCTGGGATCCCGCCAAGGGTCGTCATCTTTTATAGTGTGTATCTGATCTTGAATGTCTTCACAAAGATCTGCATGCCACCACGGGGATGTCTCCCGAATCCTTGCCCCATGGGGGTAGTGGACTCAAGGGTGACTCGCTCCGTAGGCGTGGGGCGAGCTGCCCCGACAAGGGTCTTGCCGGGTCTGCTAGAACCGCTCCCCGGCAAGGATCTTGCCGGGGGAGTCCGCTTCGTCCCCTTGCTCTTTGTGGTCTTGGTCTTGGTGTTGTTTTGCTCCTTTCGGGCTTCGGCCTTACCTTAGCTCACCTCCCTTGCCCTGCTCAGTGGGGTAGTGCCCGTGGCTCAGACTGCCCGTGCACAATTATAGGGGTACAAAAGATGCACCCCTCTTTTCGTACACTGACAGGAGCCCCCGGGCCTGGGCCACACGTAAGCGCAATCGAGTCGTTGGGCTAGGCCCAAAAATGGTGCGCGGACAGGCGGGGCAGTTTTTATCGTGGTAAGTTTTTTCACGCGCTGCGCTTCCCACGCCTCCCGCGCGTGGCGCAATGTGGAGAGGCGTTCGTGACGTGGGCGGCATGCGTGAGGCTGAGCTCTGCGCGCATGCGTCACGTCGTAGTAAAGGGGGCGGTTCGCGCCTTCCCCATAAACGGAGGGAGGCGTGGAGACGCGGCCCATTTACTGAACAGGGCCGAGGCGTGGTCTTCAAGGCGTCCACCCCCGCGATCACGGGGCGGGGAGAGGTCGCCTCACCCGTCGCTTGGGTCCCGCACGTCCGCCACGCAGCTCTCATGCGCTTGGGGTGGCGAACGGTGGAGGCGGGAAACTGGGCCGTCGCGGGCCGGGGCAGCGAGTCGGTCCCAGTCCCCTGCGCCTTCCGTGCCCTGATTGGCTGGGCGGGGCGACCGATCCCCCACCCCGTTCTTCTATAAAGAGCAGGCGGGGGGAGATGGCATCCCACATTCTCCCATCTTCTCCTTCTTTCAGCTTCTGCTCCCCCCTCCATCTGCCATGGAGAGAGGGAATCCTGGCTCTTCAACGGTGGCGGCGAGGGTCGCCGCTCGACAACGCGCTCTTCCTTCTCCTGCTCTTGTGGTGGCGGAGCCAGCCGCGAGGGGAAGGGGAAGGGGGCGAGGCCATGGGCGAGGCCGAGGCGCTCGTGGAAGAGGAGGACGAGACGGCGCGTCGGTCTCGCCTCCGCCAGCAGCTCCTCCCCCCATGGAGGGCCATGTTGGGGATGACCCTTGCGAGTTCTTCGTCAGGCTGCGCCGGCCGCCTCGCCGTCGCCTCCGTCTCCCGACTCCGTTTGCGAGCGAGATGGAGCTGGACCCGCCGGAGTCACTGCGGCTGCACATGAGGGGCTGTGGGATCAGCGGTACGCGAGTCCGCATTGACTTCCCAGCCCCTCACGTGATGTATCTTGGTCGAGGGTGGAAGACGTTCGCCCATATCCATCACTTGACGGCGGGGCTCACTCTCCATTTCAAGCTGATGGAGGGCGGCCTCCTCTCCGTCAAGGTCTTCGGGTGCTTTGGGACTCGGGCAAGGTGCTGCGTGGAGAGTTCTTCTAATAGCGAAGACTCCTCCTCGGGCGGGAGTGACGAGGAGGACAGCGGCAACGACGACGAGGGAAGCAGGCGGCAGGATGATAGGTCCGACTAGGTGTCGGGCGTCGCTCCGTGCGACACCGGCAACCCCATCATCCGTGCCGCCGGCTCCTTGAACTTCTCGGGGTCGTCTCCTTGGGCGGCTGGCGTTGGGAGGCTGCGGAAGAGGAAGAGGGCGGGTGGCAAGGCCGTTAAGTCGGAGTACACGGGCACCGACGCCTTCGACGCGTGCTGACGTCCTACCGCCTCGTCTTTGAGCTCTGCTTCCGGCGCCGCCATCACCAGTCAGCCTTCGGACGACCGCCGAGATGTTCTCTTGGTGTCTTCTGCCACCCGTAGCTCGCCTAGGCGCTTCTTTTGCCCTTTTAGCCTCCTTGACCTGCCTCCTGAGGAGAGGGACAAGAAAGGGGTTACGGGCACCTTATCTCTTTTTAGTTTGTAAGCCTTCGGGCCTTAGCTTAATTTAAAACTTGTAATCCTATCATTCATGTTTTTCATTCCCCATGGACTGTACCTGAATGGAATGTTTTTTTAATGGAAAAGGGATGCTTGCCGGGTCATTCGTCTGTGGGTAGGACCCATGGCAAGGAGTAAATCCTTGATATCCTTACGATAAACATTTTCTTGCCCGACAACAAGCCCTGCCATCTTCCCACTTCGCTCGACCTTTCTCACGCTTTCGGCGGAGGCAGGGATGAGGTGGGTTCAAGCTCCCCGTTTCATCCTTTTTCTGCCGCGACTACGACCAAACCTGGCCCCAGGAACGAGTCCTAGGGCCTAGGATTTTAGGGGAGCACGGCAGCTTTGGGAAGAAGCGAGGTTTCACATACCTCAGTCTATAAGGGAATGCATGATAAGGGATGAAGAACTTATCTGAAGCTGCAGCCCCCGGCAACTCTGGTTGGCCGTGGGTGAATCTTCGCGCTTGCAGTCCCCGGCAATACTGGCTTGCCGGGGTCTAGATGTCGGTCTGTCCCTCTTTTCTTTTTCATCCTCAAGCGATCCAGCAAGGATATCTGTGAGTCCTGCGAACCAAAGAAGACAAAAGATCCGCAAAGGGACGCACTCTCGACCTCTAAGCTAGGGGTTAGTCGCTGCTAAGCACTATCAACCCTAACCAAGGACGAGACTCGATCTAGCATGGATGCTACTGTTGGGTTCTACGGTAGGATGCGTCGACTGCAAACTAAAAATGCCTACACGCAGAACATCCAGGAACATGCTACGGGAGATGGATCACAGTTCGTTACCACTAGATGCGCGGTGCCGTGCAGCGGAAGAAGAGTTGGGGCAGCGCGTTCGCGTGGATCGTCTCCTCCTTGTTCGATCTCCCTCGAACAGCCGGCCGTCCGATCCCACGTACGAGTTCGCCGGAGCGGCGCAAGTGCACCACCTCTAACGGTATCCGCGCCGTGCAGGAGGAACACCGTGCGGCGGACTACTAGGTCCGATCACACAGTCGGCGGCGAGTGGAGGTGGCTATTCGCAACACATGCAAACCCTAGTCGCAGCGCCGAAGCGATCAACCGCATGAGTGTGCCGCACCTCCACTTTATATAGGCGTCTGTCGCAGGCTCAACACTTGGGCCTCGCACGGACCCTAAAGCCCAAAGTCTACTCGGTCACGTTCCTAGTCCAGTTCGGATCACATCCGACCAGTGTCCTACGAACCGACCTCGTAGGTTCCTTCCCTTAAGCGCGCGACCCCTTAGGTTCAAGTCGGCTTGGTCACAGTTCGGATCACCTCCGACCTGCACGGTTGGTAGCGGCCTCTAGCAAGGCGTGCCGACCACCAAGAAGACTATGAAGCTGGTCAGGCGAACCTGTACAACATGTCACACTTCTGTTCCCTTTGCCACACAATATATGTTGTCGGGCTCAAGGCGAGACTGTCATCCTTGTGCTAGCCCGACCTCTTTCTCATTCCAGTGATACCGACCACTATCCGGATTATCTCATAATCCTTGTCGGATGGCCATGCTGTTCCTGGTCGGATCACACGAGGGGCCCAGAGTATATCTCTCCTGACCGGAGGGGCAAATCCCATCTTGCTCGACCATGTCTCGCAGCATGGGACTGGACAAACCTGAAACCTACCTTTGTAACTACCCAGTCACGGAGTAGCGTTTGGTCGGCCCAAAGCAAGTCTGTCACCATCCCGAGTACATGCGTCAGCTCAGGTCTTAGGACATAGAACGTATGTTGTACTAGAGACTCACAGATGACATATCGCTGCGTCTCATAGTTGGGTCTGTCCGACTCGGACCTTATCTCGACTCTGATCCGACTACATTGAATCCGACCAGACCTTTCCATGTCCATATTATCCGGTTAGCATCCAATGCTTCATGGCTAGTGAGACCGAGCCATCGACCATGTCATATGCTAGTCTAGTCGGCTGCGCGTCCACACAACCCTTTCGACTAGGGACCTTTTAGGACAGTCATCATACAATGCATAGTCCCACAAACAAGTCACGTACTTGCTAATACACATCATTGATAATGTCCAAGGACTATCTTTATTCATAAGCACATAGGAAATATCATCATACATGATTGCCTCTAGGGCATATCTCCAACAGCTACAACTTAGGGCACCAGCGCTTCATTTATTTATGCTCAGGGTCTGCGCCTGGCTTTGTACAAAGGGTTACATGCATCATCGGCAATGCTTGTACAAAAGGTGGCTTGCCGGGGGGCCCAGCAAGCCGCGCCTCACAGGTAAAACTTGCGAAGATGCTCAATGTTTTTTTTTGACAGAAAGACTGTAAGGGAACCCCCTACAGTATAATTGGTGCAACAACCCCAAATTGCAAGTACCATGCCTTGAACCTGGTGCTCAATGTTCCAGGAGTTACTCACCGAAACGGCATCTTCGGTCTCCAGGCGGACTGCGCCAGGCCTGGTGACTCGTATTACCCGATAAGGGCCTTCCCACTTTGGCGTCAACTTGTTGGAATTCTTTGCCGATTGAACGCACCGAAGGACAAGGTCGCCTTCCTCAAGGCTTCGGGCACGAACCTTGCGGCTATGGTAGAGGCGCAAGGCTTGCTGGTAGCGTGCTGCTCTCACAGCCGCCCGAAGACGATCTTCCTCAAGGAGCATTGCATCATCTTGCCGCAGTTGCTCTTGCTCAAGCTCATCATAAGCGAGCACTCAGGTGACCCGTATACGAGTTCAGTGGGGAGAACTGCTTCTGCCCCGTATACCAGGGCAAAAGGTGTCTGGCCGGTGGCTCGATTTGGCGTCGTCCTGATCGACCAAAGAACCACCGGCAACTCATCAATCCAGCGCCTTCCGCTCTTGTGCAGCCTGTCAAAGGTCTTGGTCCTTAATCCTCGCAGTACTTCAGCATTTGCCCTCTCAGCTTGACCGTTGCTTCCTGGATGGGCAACGGAAGCGAAACAGACTCAGCTGCCGAGGTCTTGGGTATATTGCATGAAGGTGCGGCTTGCGAACTGTGTACCGTTGTCGGTGATAACCCTGTTGGGTACACCAAAATGGCACACTAGTCCCTTGAAGAACTTGATGGCTGACTAAGCTGTGACCTTCCTCAGTGCCTCCACCTCCGGCCACTTTGTGAACTTGTCGATTGCGATGTACAAGTATTCAAAGACCCCGACGACACGGGGGAAAGGGCCCAGTATGTCGAGCCCCCAAACCGAGAAGGGCCAGGAGAGAGGAATGGTTTGAAGTGCTTGAGCTGGCTGATGAAGCTTCTTTGAATGGAACTGACACGCTTCACACCTGGTGACGAGTCTCGTTGCATCCTGGAGGGCGGTGGGCCAGAAGAAGCCTTGCCAAAATGCCTTGCCGGCAAGGGACCTTGACCCAATGTGGGATCCACATATGCCTCCGTGTATCTCTGCCAACAGCTCTAGTCCTTCCTCCCGAGGGATAAACTTCAATTTCACACCGTTCGGCCTCTTTCTGTATAGGACGTCATCGACGAACTGGTACATGGTAGAGCGACGGGCTACTTTTTTCGCTTCTTCCTGCTCCTCAGGAAGTTCCCCTGTTTGGAGGAATCGGACGGTGTGCTGTGCCCACGCTGGAGCCTGGGGCTCGACGGCGAGGACTAAAGGCATTTCATCCGCTATAGGAGCGACTGTCTCGATGGCAAGAGCTTGATGCTCCGCGGAGTCAGTCGTCCCATGGCGGGCTCAGTATCCCCGGCAACATCCTTGCCGGCGGCTCCGGGGAGCTCGGCGGGAGAGTACTTGCCGGGCCCTGATTTCCTTCTCTTATTCTGCTCTATTGGTGGATCAACGGATGGCTGAGTTAGCTGAAGCACAAAGGTACCTGGTTCCACAGGTAGCTTGAGGGCAACGCGTTTTGACAGGTAATCGGCGATATCGTTCTCCGCCCGGGGAACGTGTTCAGCCTGTATACCGTCGAAACGCTCTTCCAGCTTTCTCACTTCATCGACGTAGGTCTTCATCAACGGGCTCTGGTAATCCTTGTTGACTTGCTTGACGACAAGCTGCGAGTCTCCCCGGACGATGAGTTTCTTGATTCCGAGGTCCGTCGCGATCCTAAGACCGGCAAGCAGCCCTTCGTACTCTGCCGTATTGTTTGTTGACTCCTCCCTGGGGAAGTGCATCTGGATCACGTACTTGAGGTGCTCCCCGGTGGGCACGACAAGCAGTACGCCAGCCACGGTGCCCTGTAAGGAGAAGGCTCCATCAAAGTACATGATCCAATCGCAACTTGACTCCTTGACGGGGAGAACAGTCTCTTGAGCTTCCTCATCAGGCGTTGCGGTCCATTCTGCAATGCACTCCGCTAGGACTCGGCTTTGAATTGTCGAGGTACTTTCGAACTTGAGGCCAAAGCTGGACAGCTCCAGTGCCCATTCCACAATTCTTCCCGTTGCATCTGGATTGTGCAATATCTGTTGCAGAGGGAGGCGAGTGACGACAGTGATCTCGTGCGCCTGGAAGTAGTGACGCAGCTTCCTCGAGGCCACAAGAAGGCCGAAGAGCAATTTCTCCATGCCAGAGTACCTTGATCTAGCCCCCTGCAGGAGGGAACTAACAAAGTAGACCGGGCGCTGCATCATTTTCTTTTTTGGCGGCACTTCAACCAGTTGCGTCGTCTCCGCGTTGGTGGTGTCGGGCTCTGCCACTGCCATAACCTCGTCGTCAACCTATCTCTACGCCACTAGCGCGGCGCTGACCACTTGGTTTGTTGCCGCCAGGTATAGCAGCAACGGCTCCTGTGGCCTAGGCGCAACTAGTATTGGTGCGGAGGAGAGGTACTTCTTCAGATCTTGTAACGCTGCTTCAGCTTCTGGCGTCCACTCCATCGGGCCCGCCTTTTTCAGGATCTTGAGAAAGGGAAGGGCGCGCTCGGCAGACTTGGAAATGAACCTGCCCATGGCGGCAACGCAACCAGCAAGCCGACGCACATCCTTGATTCGCTTGGATGCTTTAATCTGCTCTATAGCTTTGATTTTGTCCGGATTGGCCTCTATCCCATGCTGTGACACCAAGAACCCGAGAGGCTTGCCGGACGGGACGCCAAAGACGCACTTCTCAGGGTTCAGCTTGAGATTGATCTTGCGCAGGTTTGCAAATGTTTCTTGCAAATCCGGTATGAGGGTTGCCCTGTCCTTGGCTTTGACCACTATGTCATCCATATAAGCTTCCATATTTCTATGGAGCTGGGGTTCAAAACCAATCTGGACCGCCCTTGCAAACGTCGAACCAGCACTCTTCAACCCGAAAGGCATCCGCATGAAACAGTACGTACCACATGGGGTGATGAATGCTGTTTTCTCCTCGTCTTCTCTTGTCATGAAGATCTGGTGGTAGCCGGAGTAGGCGTCGAGGAATGACAACAGATCACACCCAGCCGTGGAGTCAACAATCTGGTCAATGCGCGGCAACGGGAAGGGGTCTTTAGGGCAAGCCTTATTGATATCTGTGTAATCAATACACAACCTCCACTTCCCATTTTCCTTGCGCACCACGACCGGATTGGCCAACCATGTTGGATGGAGCACTCCTCTTACCAAACCCGCTGCTTCTAGTTTCCAGATCTCTTCTGTGATGAACTCTTGTCGTTCCAAAGCTTGCTTTCTGACCTTCTGCTTGACGGGCCGTGCATGAGGGCAGACAACAAGGTGGTGCTCAATCACCTCCCTGGGAACACCGGGGATGTCGGAAGCTTGCCATGCAAACACATCGACATTCGCCCGCAGGAAGGTGACGAGCGCGTCTTCCTATTTGTCGTCAAGGGTGGAGCTTATGGTAAAAGCTCCTCCCGTGTCGTCCTCATTGACAGAAACCTTCTTGGTTCCTGGCGATATGGCCCTAGGCTTCTTGTTTCCGCCGGTGGAGCTCTCTGGCACGTCTTCGACGGCAGCGCTACACTCCGGAGAGGTGCACTTGCCGGAGTGGGTGTCTGAGGTCTCCCTGGTCTTCTTCTTCTTCTTCCCCCCCGAGGTCCCAGTGGCAGGAGCAACTATCCTAGTGGCGGCAGCTGCTGCAACTGCTTGCTGGTATAGTTGATCAGCGCAGATCAGCGCATCTTTCTTGTCAGAGGGGATGGTGATGATCGTCACAGGTCCTGGCATCTTCAGGGTGTTGTAGGCGTAGTGTGATGCTGCCATGAACTTGGCCAGCGCTGGGCGGCCAAGGATCCCGTTGTAGGGCAAGGGGATCTTGGCAACATCGAACACGATCCTCTCCGTCCTGAAGTTCAGGTCGCTTCCAAAAGTCACGGGCAGCGTGACCTTCCCCTTGGGTTGGCTTCTTACTGGGTTGACCCCTTGAAACGTGCCCGTCTCTTCGAGGTCTCCATCAGGAATCTGCAGCTTCTCAATCACGGCAGGCAAGATCAGGTTCAGACCGGCCCCGCCATCAACCAGCATCTTTGTCACCTTGAGGTTGCGTATTGTTGGTGAAACCAACAATGGAAAGCACTCGACCGCAGTAGTGCGATCAGGGTGGTCCTCAGCGTCAAAAATGATAGGTGCGCTGGACCACTTCAGCGGCCTCTGGGCATCAAACGACGGCTCTGCTGCTGTAATCTCTCGCGCCCACTGTTTAAGCCGGCGGTGAGAAGTATGCAGCGAGGCACCGCCATTGACGCACATGGTCTCTGTAGCTTTCTGAAACTCTTGGCCGCCGGACTTGTCGTCCTCTTCGTGATCGTCGTCTTCTGCCTTTTTGTCACGGCCCCGGGCGGGCCTCTCCTGTTGCTTATCGTTGCCGCGACGGCCCGCCTGGCCGTGATGCTTCTTGCCGGACCCCTCAGCACCGTCTGGGCCCTTCTCCTTGTCCTGCCTCTCATACTCAGCCCTATGCTTCTCAGCGAGGAGCTCAACCTGTCGACAATCTTGGAGAGCATGACCCTTGGTGCGATGGATCTTGCAATATCCCTTGTCGGAGTTTCCTGGCTTCTCGGCAGCCGCCAAGGCCCGGCAGGCGACACATCCGGCAACTTCCTTGCCGGGGTCATCCGCCTTGGTTTTCTTGGTGGAGCCGGTGTCATCAGATCCCTCGACGGCAAGCACGGATTTTCCTTTGCGCTTTCTGTTGCGGCGCCGACCTTTCTTTGCCAGGGCGGCAATATCCTCATCTGAGGAGTCGGTTTCCACGCCGGCATCTTCGCCGGGGTACTTCCTTCCCTCTTCAGCTCGGGCACATCTGTTAGCAAGAACATAGAGTTCTGCGACATCTTTCACCTTGTTCATTGCCAGCTCCTCGCGCATCTTGTGGTTACGCACGTTCTGAAGGAACACGCTGATGATGGCGGCAGGGTGAACATCAGGGATATTGTACTGTACCCGGCTGAACCTTTGTATGTACTTGCGGAGACTCTCGCCTCCCTTCTGGGGAATGACGTGCAGGTCGCTTGCCTGGCGATGGGCTTGGTGGACTCCAGTGAAGGCACCCACGAACTCATGGCACAAATCCGACCAGGAGGAAATAGAGTCTACCGGCAAGTGCATCAACCATGACATGTCGTTGGGTTTAAGAGCCAACGGAAAGTAGTTCGCAAGCACCTTATCGTCGCGAGCTCCGGCAGCCTGCATCGCAATGGTGTAGACACTGAGGAACTCGGACGGGTGAGTCTTGCCGCTGTACTTCTCGCCCACGTCAGGTTTAAAGGTGCGGTGAGTGGGCCACTGGAACTGCCGCAGCTCTAAAAGCCGGACAGCCTACCTCGTAAGGTAGGCCTCCAGGGCTCCCCGGTGCCGGGTGGCTCAGAGCTGGCCCTGCTCGCTTGTCTGATTGGTGGCGCGCTCCGCGCCAGCGCTCGATGGTGGTTTGAGCGTCTTCATGTTCTCGTTCCCGAAGAACCTCGCGCTGGTCACGGTGAGCCCGCGGGTCAGACGATGCTATGGATATTTCATCGCCCGTAGCATCGCGACGGGCTGGCATCCGCAGTACCGGGCGAGGAGGCGGCGAGTGCACCATGGTCGTGGCGCTGCCAGCTCTCCTGCCACTGGTACGCGGGACTCCGTCGGATCGTCGACCTGGGGGCTCCACCGGACTTGGGTCATCTTTGTTGGCCGCTGCAACAAGGCTTCGGATAGTGGCTCTCCATTCATCGAGTTTCCCTGTAGTGGGAGGAAAGTCGAGGAGCAACTGCGCGCGCGCCAGGGCTTCTGCTGGTGTTGGTGGCAGCGAAACCTGCACGGATCGCGACGCGCTTCGACTTCTGACCACGTCAGAAGGCGCTCTATCACGACCCCGCGGTCGCATGCCATCTCCACCAGCGCCTCGATGAGTAGGCAGGTCTTCTACATCCCTGGAGTGGCGCTCGGGGCTTTTCCTGCGGCGACGCCTGGGGTCTTCCGCGTGATTACGCCATTCGTCGCGCGCCGCTTGAGAGGAGCGCACCGTCGGCGCCGGCGTGGGAGTCTTGGAAGCCCTCACGTTGCCTTCGGGCGGAGTAGCAGCGGTCTTGGAAGGCCCCGCGCCACCCGCGGAGGGCCTGGCTCCGTCCTTGGATTTGGCGGCGTGCGGCCTGTCACCAGGCGCATGAACATCGCCGCCTGCCAAACTTCGGCTGCTGGGACGGCGTTGGTGCTCGCGAATAGTGCCCCAGGTCCTTTCTACGATCGGTCCGCTGCTCGCCCGCGTCGGGGCGGGATGCCCAGCCTCCGACGGGCCAACCGCCACCGTCGTCTTCTTCTTGGGTGCCATGACGATGAAGAATCGTCGAACTAACTGCTAGAGCCGATTCTCACAACTGCGCCCCCTACCTGGCACGCCAAAGATGTCGGTGCGAGGATGACACCTATGGGATCACAACAATCCCTATTACAGTTGTGGGGCGCGGGGTCGTGAGAAGAGCGGATCAAACAGATAGCACACGGGTTCTTTATCCAGGTTCGGGCCGCGAGGATGCGTAAAACCCTACTCCTGCTTTGGTGGCTTGTTTATCTGTGTTCTTGAACTAGCTATGGGGCGTGAGGAGCTCCAAAAAGCCGAATCCTCCTCCTGGTCGCCTTGGGCCTCCTTTTATAGGGAAAGGGGTCGCCACAGTGGCACACAGGAGGTGGAAAGGGTACAATGATGCGAGTTTATCCCTCGCATTACATGACAAGGCGCATTTAATGCGCCTCGCTTAGGTGTCCTTGCTTTATCGGGGACGGGGGAGAGCCCTGTCTCGTCCGTCGCCGCTCCCTCTCGTGTTGACACGCGCCCTGGCCAACGGTGCCCGCGGTGCCATGTAGGCAGGCAGGCAGCTGAGGTGGTGCATTGGTGGGTCTCCACGAGGATCCGTTTGCCGCCACGCAGGTGCCTGCCCTGGTTGGGTCGGCAGCTGCATGAAAACGGTGGTGGGGGTTTGACTGGTGTGGGCCTGACGGTGGCCCCATGGGTGTTCACGGCAAGGGCCTTGCCGGGGCCCCGGCATCTTTCCGTGGCGCCTGCTGTCATCCCCGGCAAGGCTCTTGCCGGGGGCCTTGTGGTCCTCCTTGGCTGGGATCTCGCCAAGGGTCGTCATCTCTTATAGTGTGTATCTGATCTTGAATGTCTTCACAAAGATCTGCATGCCACCACGGGGATGTCTCCCAAATCCTTGCCCCATGGGGGTAATGGACTCAAGGGTGACTCGCTCCGTAGGCGTGGGGCGAGCTGCCCCGACAAGGGTCTTGCCGGGTCTGCTAGAACCGCTCCCCGGCAAGGATCTCGCCGGGGGAGTCCGCTTTGTCCCCTTGCTCTTTGTGGTCTTGGTCTTGGTGTCGTTCTGCTCCTTTCAGGCTTTGGCCTTACCTTGGCTCACCTCCCTTGCCCTGCTCAGTGCGGTAGTGCCTGTGGCTCAGACTGCCCGTGCACAGTTATAGGGGTACAAAAGATGCACCCCTCTTTTCGTACACCGACAGAGAATCTTGATTTTTAAATTCTAGTACATCCAAAACTTATTTGAAGTACATGAAACTTATCGTGTTCTCATATGGATACCAATACAAAGTGGCATTGTACTTTTTTTGTCAAATTTGAGACCAGTTTTGATGTAATCTTTATCTAATTACAGACGGGAGATTATTAATAATGGGGAGCCAATATCTCAAACAGATTATTTATTCGAACCGTGAGCGTTAGACCAACAATGGATACGTGCCATGCTTCGGTTAAGCAAGAAAGGGGCAACATTAATCATCCAAATAGAAAAACAATATACGTGCCGCCGTGTGACCCGTGTGGGGTGCGAGCAGGCATGAGTTGACGGGACGCATGCGACCAGTCCGCCGCGCAGGCAGACGAGGAGGCATGCGTGCAGGTGTGTGAATTGATGGAGGCGTACTCGCTGCGCAGTGTCATCGGGAGGCGTGCGAGTAGCTGTGTGAAACTTTGGTAGGCATGCCAGCAGTCCGGTGCGCAGGCTCACCGGGAGCCGAGCCATCGGTTTGACCGCCGCCCGCCTCTCTCCCACAACTCCCACTACTCCATATTAATGGTGCGCCCGAGCGGCCGCACCCCCATCCTCGCTACGCACACACAATCCTCTCTCTCTGCTTGCATCCTCGACGCCGCTCTACGTCCTCAAAGCCGTCAGTGTATGAGGATGCCACCGAAGCGCCCCATCAGAGAGTGGCAACGCCGGGGCTGCTAAAGCACCGGAGCACGGCATGGAGATGGAGACAGAGGTTGCCGTCACCGCCGGTGAGTTATTGCTGCACCCTGATGTCGTCGAAGACATCGAGCTTCCACAGCCGGAGGCGGAGTTCCACACCGACTCTGACGACCATTCCGGCGATGACTCCGACGACCACTCCGGCGATGACTCCGACGACGACGGACAGCTAGTTAGTCATCTATACCCATTTATGTGTCAAATAGATCATAGGGCTTCTCTGGTTACTGCTGCCTGCCCCTTTTTGGAATAAAAATCCCGTGGTTATGTTCTCCCAATCCATGAAATCTGAGTATGTTTCGTTAGGTCCGTGTAGTGTATTGATTGTTTGAATGGTACAGGTTATAAGTGATTAGTTGTTTCATCTGTGCAAATGATTTCTGCTAGTAATCCGACTAGGGTTACTGTTCGTGCTAATAATTCCTAGCCAGGACTTGACAATTGATTTTGAATGACCTACATATGTTTGTGTCATTATTTTATTCAAGATTGGTCTGTACATAGATGATTGTGCTTAAAAATCGAACCATAATCTCTGGATATGTATAAATAAATAGCCATAAATTCCTAATCCTACTTCACGGCATGTAATTAGTGATTTGATGCCAAATTTGTTTTACTATTTGTATAGGTGCTGTCTGACGATGTGGACAGCGAGGATGAAGATGCCCAGAGGAGGTACAAGAGGCGAATCCCGAGGGAGCTTTATGCGGGAATGCATAACAGGCGTATTAGGACCTGGAACGACGACTATGGATGCCCGTTTTGCAACCACAAGATTCATGATGCGTATCTAAGTGTTCTAGCGCATGCAAGAGGACGGGCCGTTGGCTCCTTCAAGCAGCAGTATTCTCGCAGGGTGGCGCACGACGCGTACACCGAGTACCTAGAGAAGCTTCAGGATCGTGCCGGCCGCATGTGAGATGAGATGTGGGATGGATCGAACTACGTATGCTTGAGTATGCTTAATGACGGTTGAACTATGTACTTATGGTTGAACTATGCTTATGTACCACCCGCAAAAAAAAGAACTATGCTTATGTACGTGTATGCTTATTATCTATGTCTGAGTATGTTAAATATTTTGCCAAATTTTGGTTAAAATTACAATGGGGGACCAATAAACCAGGACGGAGGTAGTACGTCAATCACACACGGTTCCCAAAATTGGAACCGTGTGCAATGGCTATCATTTTTCTTACTGCATCAATCACACACGGTTCTCTCTAGCAAACCGTCGCCCCCAAAATTCTTTGTGGGACAAAAAACCCTCACCACCCAATTAAAAAAAGAAAAAAGAAAAATCCTCACCATCCCCATGTCACAAAAACCCTCACCCCGCCCGCCACCCTCTCGGCCCGTCCGGTACGTTCCCCATTCACACCTGCACAAGCTCCTCCGCGTCTATGCCATGGTACCACCTATCGCGGCGGTAAACACTTAGCTCGACGCCTGCCGCCGCCGCCAGGCTGCCGGCAAAGCCCACCGCATTTCGCCACTTTCGCTTGCCGCCGCCTATCGCCATCGACTTTCTCGAGGCTGCTCACGGTCGACCCAACTCCGCTTGGTCGGGGAATCTACCGTACTGAGGATTCTTTCTCATGGACGACAAGGTAACTAATTTAACGAGATATTATCTCATCTCTTATCCCAGTTCATCTGCCTCCTTTAATCACCCGGCGGAAATCGCTGTGAATTCATTTTTATTCGAGCTGATTTTCATTCATAGAATGTACAGTGCGCCGACACTTCAGGACTTGGCGACCGCCTCCAGAGATTCCATCTCATCGTACCAGATAACTTGAGGATGCGCGTGGTATGTTCAATCTCACCCTAAATCGGTTGGCATGACCTACTTTCTTGAACATATTCTAAATATTGCTACATTTGGATAAAAGGTGCCACATGCACCATATACGTCAAAGGGGATTTCCCCCCCTCTTCTTTCTATATTAGGCAAATTAATGATGTATTGTTCTTTCGATTACTCTCATATTTCCATGACATCATGTTTACCCTATCTGTTTAATTATAGACTTTTGTCCTTCGATTTCAACTGCTATACAGTTCTTTCAATTTGGGCCCATATTTGCATGTTACCATATTTTGTTTAACAATCCTACCATTTTCTGCAGGACATCCCTCGCTATGCAATAGATTATGTAGTGCACAATTTTTCCCTTACATGCATCAAGGCTCCACGAATGTCATACTGCACACAAACCATGGATTTACAATCGTTGCTACTGTAAGACTTGATGAACGTGGTGACTCCTATTTTGGCACTGGCTTTTGGAATGGAATTGCAAAGTTTTATGTACTGAAAGCTGGCACTAAAATTGCACTGCACATAGAAGGGCCTGGTCATGAGATATATGCTAACTTCCCCGGCAAAATCATTCATCCAGACTTTGTTCGAAGTAAGTTTTCTTTTCAACTATCTGCATATGTTGACTTACCCAGCAATGTCAAATGAATTGTGTAGTATTTAAGCAACTAATTGTTATTCCCATATCTTACTATATTCCTACCTAATAGCTTCTACCAATACACTTTTCTATTGCCCTGTTTTAACTAAATATTCATTGTACTCCCATTTCTATCAGAAAGCGCCACTGACAAGGAGACTCCGAAGGTGGAGAACGGGGCTACCAACAAGCGGAGGTGGGGCGAGCTAGAACCGCAAGTGACTCCAGCAGGCCTAGACTTAATCAGCAGCCTCCCCGATGATATGTTGAGAGTCACCATCTCCCTGCTCCCAATCAAATATGGGGCGCGGACAACCCTCCTTTCCCGATGATGGCGCCACCTATGGAACTCCAGCCCTCTCGACCTCATCGACACCCACAAGCTCTGCCATGGCTATCGCAAAAGCTTGGATGCATTCTTCAAGATCCTCGGCAGTCACCTTGGCCCAACCAAAGGCCTTAGAATGGGCAAGTTCCGTTCCAACGGCAAGGACCGAGCCAAGCTTGACGACTGGTTCCAATCCCCCTCCCTAGATCAGCTCGAGGAGCTCACTTTTGATGATGGGCATATGCGGTCGCTGCCAACGTCCGCACTCTGCCTCGCACCCACACTGCGCGTCGCCAAGTTCAGGAACTGCCATTTCCTGCCCCTTAATGACGCGCACACTCTTATTCTACCACGACTGAAGCACCTCGAGCTCGTCGCCATCTGCCTCTCAAAGGGTGACATGGAGCGCCTACTCCGTGGCTGTACTGCACTCGAGTACCTTCGTCTTTAGGCAATCAATGGGTTGAGTACCTTCCACATCACCTCCATGACTCTCCAGACTATTTATGTGTGTTGCTGGTGCGGCAGGAAGACATCACAAAAGGTGGACCACGGTATGGTCATCCAGGACACACCTGCACTTGAGAGATTACTTGTAATTGATCAAGAAGGTCCAAGAAGAATCAATGTCATTTCTGCGCCGAAATTGACAGTGGTGGGCTACTCGTCTGACAAATACTCCGAACTTGTTATTGGATCCACACCCATTCAGGTACAACAGCCGCCTTCTGTTGGAAATATGCCCTAGAGGCAATAATAAATAAGTTATTATTATATTTATTTGTTCATGATAATAGTCTTTTATTCATGCTATAACTGTATTATCCAGAAATCGTAATACACGTGTGAATACATAGACCACAATATGTCCCTAGTGAGCCTCTAGTTGACTAGCTCGTTGTGATCAACAGATAGTCATGGTTTCCTGGCTATGGACATTGGATGTCGTTGATAACGGGATCACATCATTAGGAGAATGATGTGATGGACAAGACCCAATCCTAAGCCTAGCACAAAGATCGTGTAGTTCGTTTGCTAGAGCTTTGCCAATGTCAAGTATCTCTTCCTTTGACCATGAGATCGTGTAACTCCTGGATACCGTACGAGTGCTTTGGGTGCATCAAACGTCACAACGTAACTGGGTGACTATAAAGGTGCACTACAGGTATCTCCAAAAGTATCTATTGTTTTATGCGGATCGAGACTGGGATTTGTCACTCCGTGTAAACGGAGAGGTATCTCTAGGCCCACTCGGTAGGACATCATCATATGCGCAATGTGACCAAGGAGTTGATCACGGGATGATGTGTTACGGAACGAGTAAAGTGACTTGCCGGTAACGAGATTGAACAAGGTATCGGTATACCGACGATCGAATCTCGGGCAAGTAAAATACCGCTAGACAAAGGGAATTGAATACGGGATTGATTAAGTCCTTGACATCGTGGTTCATCCGATGAGATCATCGTGGAACATGTGGGAGCCAACATGGGTATCCAGATCCCGCTGTTGGTTATTGACCGAAGAACGTCTCGGTCATGTCTACATGTCTCCCGAACCCGTAGGGTCTACACACTTAAGGTTCGATGACGCTAGGGTTATAAAGGAAGCTTGTATGTGGTAACCGAATGTTGTTCGGAGTCCCGGATGAGATCCCGGACGTCACGAGGAGTTCCGGAATGGTCCGGAGGTAAAGATTTATATATGGGAAGTCCTGTTTTGGTCACCGGAAAAGTTTCGGGCGATATCGGTAATGTACCGGGACCACCGGGAGGGTCCCGGGGGTCCACCAAGTGGGGCCACATGCTCCAGAGGCATACATGGGCCAAGTATGAGAGAGCACCAGCCCCTAGGTGGGCTAGGGCGCCTCCCACCATGGCCCATGCGGCTAGAGGGGGAGAAGGGGCAAACCCTAAGGGGATATGGGCCTTAGGGCCCATATTGGTGCGCCTCCCTCTCCCCTCCCCTCTTGGCCGCACCCCAAAACCCATCTAGGGTTGGCCGCCGCCCCTTGGGGGTGGGAAACCCTAGAGGGGGGCGCAGCCCCCTCTCCCCTATAAATAGTGAGGCATAGGGCTGCCCATAACACGCGATTTGATCTCTCATTGGTGCAGCCCTGCCCCTCTCCCTCCTCCTCTTCTCCCATGGTGCTTGGCGAAGCCCTGCGGGATTGCCACGCTCCTCCACCACCACCACGCCGTTGTGCTGCTGCTGGATGGAGTCTTCCTCAACCTCTCCCTCTCCCCTTGCTGGATCAAGGCGTGGGAGACGTCACCGGGCTGTACGTGTGTTGAACGCGGAGGTGCCGTCCGTTCGGCACTAGGATCATCGGTGATCTGAATCACGACGAGTACGACTCCATCAACCCCGTTCACTTGAACGCTTCCGCTTAGCGATCTACAAGGGTATGTAGATGCACTCTCCTTCTACTCGTTGCTGGTCTCTCCATAGATAGATCTTGGTGTTACGTAGGAAATTTTTTGAATTTCTGCTACGTTCCCCAACAGTGGCATCATGAGCTAGGTCTATTGCGTAGATTCTTTGCACGAGTAGAACACAAAGTAGTTGTGGGCATTGATGTTGTTCAATATGCTTACCGTTACTAGTCCAATCTTGTTTCGACGGTATTGTGGGATGAAGCGGCCCGGACCGACCTTACACGTACTCTTACGTGAGACAGGTTCCACCGATTGACATGCACTTGGTGCATAAGGTGGCTAGCGGGTGCCAGTCTCTCCCACTTTAGTCGGAACGGATTCGATGAAAAGGGTCCTTATGAAGGGTAAATAGAAATTGGCATATCACGTTGTGGTTTTGCGTAGGTAAGAAACGTTCTTGCTAGAAACCCATAGCAGCCACGTAAAACATGCAACAACAATTAGAGGACGTCTAACTTGTTTTTGCAGGGTATGCTATGTGATGTGATATGGCCAAGAAGAATGTGATGAATGATATGTGATGTATGAGATTGATCATGTTCTTGTAATAGGATTCACGACTTGCATGTCGATGAGTATGACAACCGGCAGGAGCCATAGGAGTTGTCTTTATTTTTGTATGACTTGCGTGTCATTGAAGAACGCCATGTAACTTACTTTACTTTATTGCTAAACGCGTTAGCCATAGAAGTAGAAGTAGTCGTTAGCGTGACAACTTCATGAAGACACGATGATGGAGATCATGATGATGGAGATCATGGTGTCAAGCCGGTGACAAGATGATCATGGAGCCCCGAAGATGAAGATCAAAGGAGCTATATGATATTGGCCATATCATGTCACTACTCTATTTGATTGCATGTGATGTTTATCATGTTTATGCATCTTGTTTACTTAGGACGACGGTAGTAAATAAGATGATCCCTTACAAAATTTCAAGAAGTGTTCTCCCCTAACTGTGCACCGTTGCTACAGTTCGTCGCTTCTAAGCACCACGTGATGATCGGGTGTGATGGATTCTTACGTTCACATACAACGGGTGTAAGACGGTTTTACACAGCGAAAACACTTAGGGTTAACTTGACGAGCCTAGCATGTGCAGACATGGCCTCGGAACACGGAGACCGAAAGGTCGAGCATGAGTCGTATAGTAGATACGATCAACATGAAGATGTTCACCGATGATGACTAGTCCGTCTCACGTGATGATCGGACACGGCCTAGTTGACTCGGATCATGTAATCACTTAGATGACCAGAGGGATGTCTATCTAAGTGGGAGTTCATAAGATGAGCTTAATTATCTTGAACATAGTCAAAAGACCTTTTGCAAATTATGTCGTAGCTCGCGCTTTAGTTCTACTGTTTTAGATATGTTCCTAGAGAAAATATAGTTGAAAGTTGATAGTAGCAATTATGCGATCAGTAGAAAGCTTATGTCCTTAATGCACCGCTCAGTGTGCTGAACCCCAAACGTCGTCTGTGGATGTTGCGAACATCGGACATACACGTTTTGATAACTACGTGATAGTTCAGTTAAACGGTTTGGAGTTGAGGCACCAAAGACGTTTTTGAAACATCGCGAAACATATGAGATGTTTTGAGGGCTGAAATTGGGATTTCAGGCTCGTGCCCATGTCAAGAGGTATAAGACCTCCGATGACTTTCTTAACCTGCAAACTAAGGAGAAAAGCTCAATTGTTGAGCTTGTGCTCAGATTGTCTGAGTACAACAATCACTTGAATCGAGTGGGAGTTGATCTTCCTAATAAGACAGTGATGGTTCTCCAAAGTCATTGCCACCAAGCTGTTAGAGCTTCGTGATGAACTATAACATATCAGGGATAGATATGATGATCCTTGAGGTATTCCGCGATGTTTGACACCGCGAAAGTAGAAATCAAGAAGGAGCATCAATTGTTGATGGTTGGTGAAACCACTAGTTTCAAGAAGGGCAAGGGAAAGAAGGGATACTTCATGAAATGGCAAATCAGCTGCTGCACCAATGAAGAAACCCGAGGTTGAACCCAAACCCGAGACTAAGTGCTTCTGTAATAAGGGGAACAACCACTGGAGCAAGATTACCCTAGATACTTGGTAGATGAGAAGGCTGGCAAGGTCGATAGAAGTATATTGGATATACATTATGTTAATGTGTACTTTACTAGTACTCCTAGTAGCACCAGGGTATTAGATACCGGTTCGGTTGCTAAGTGTTAGTAACTCGAAATAAAAGCTACGGAATAAACGGAGACTAGCTAAAGGTGAGCTGACGATATGTGTTGGAAGTGTTTCCAAGTTTGATGTGATCTAACATCGCACGCTCCCTCTACCATCAAGATTAGTATTAAACCTGAATAAGTGCTCTTGCACCTAAAGGAATGGTTTATTGAATTTTGATCGTAGGGATACACATTTTCATGCCAAAAGATATAAGATAGTAATGATAGTACCACTTACTTCTGGCACTGCCATGTAAGTCATAATGGTATAAAACGCATGAAGAAGCTCCATGTTGATGGATCTTTGGACTCACTCGTTTTAGAAAAGTTTGAGACATGCGAACCATGTCTATTGGTGTATACGCATGAAGAAACTCCATGCAGATGGATCGTTTGGACTCACTTGATTATGAATCACTTGAGATATGCAAATCATACCACATGGGCAAGATGACTAAAAAGCCTCGTTTTCAGTAAGATGGAACAAGATAGCAACTTGTTGGAAGTAACACATTTTGATGTGTGTAGTCCAATGAGTGCTGAGGCATGTAGTGAATATCGTTATGTTCTTACTTCACAGATGATTCGAGTAGATGTTTAGTATATTTACTTGATGAAACACAAGTCTGAATTATTGAATGGTTCAAGTTATTTCAGAGTGAAGTTGAAGATCATTGTGACAAGAGGATAAAATGTCTATGATATGATCATAGAGATGAGTATCTGAGTTACGAGCTTTGGCACGCAATTAAGTCATTGTGGAAATTGTTTCACAGTTAATACCGCCTGGAACACCATAGTGTGATGGTGTGTCCGAACATCATAGTTGCACCCTATTGGACATGGTGCGTACCATGATGTCTCTTATTGAATTACCACTATCGTTCATGGGTTAGGCATTAGAGACAACCACATTCACTTTAAATAGGGCACCACGTAATTCCGATGAGATGACACCGTATGAATTATGGTTTAGAGAAACCTAAGTTGTCGTTTCTTAAAGGTTTGGGGCTGCGACGCTTATGTGAAAAAGTTTCAGGATTAAGCTCAAACCCAAAGCGGATAAAATACATCTTCATAGGACACCCAAAACAGTTGGGTATACCTCCTAATTCAGATCCGAAAGCAATATGAATTGTTTCTAGAATCGGGTCCTTTCTCGAGGAAAGGTTTCTCTTGAAAGAGTTGAGTGGGAGGATGGTGGAGACTTGATGAGGTTATTGAACCGTCTCTTCAACTAGTGTGTGGCAAGGGCACAGGAAGTTGTTCCTGTGGCACCTACACCAATTGAAGTGGAAGCTTATGATATTGATCATGAAACTTCGGATCAAGTCACTCCCAAACCTCGTAGGATGACAAGGATGCGTACTACTTCAGAGTGGTACGTAATCCTGTCTTGGAAGTCATGTTGCTGGACAACGATGAACCTACGAGCTATGGAGAAGCGAAGGTGGGCCCAGATTCCGATAAATGGCTCGAGGCCATAAAATCCGAGAACGGATCCATGGACTTTGGTGGACTTGCCCGATGATCGGCAAGCCATTAAGATAAATGGATCTTTAAGAAGAAGATGGACGTGGATGGTAATGTCACCGTCCATGAAGCTCGACTTGTGGCGAAAAGTTTTTCACAAGTTCAAGGAGTTGACTACGATGAGATTTTCTCATCCGTAGCGATGCTTAAAGTCCGTCGGATTCATGTTAGCATTAGCTGTATTTATGAAATCTGGCAGATGGATATCAAAACGAGTTTCCTTACCAGTTTTCGTGAGGAAAGGTTGTATGTAATACAATCAGAAAGTTTTTGTCGATCCTAAGGATGCTAAAAGGTATGCTGGCTCCAGCGATCCTTCTAAGGACTGGAGTGAGCATCTCGGAGTTGGAATGTATGCTTCGATGATGATCAAAGATTTTGGATTTATACAAAGTTTATAAGAAACTTGTATTTCCAAAGAAGTGAGTGGGAGCACTATAGAATTTCTGATGAGTATATGTTGTTGACATATTGATGATCAGAGATGATGTAGAATTTCTAGAAAGCATATAGGGTTATTTGAAAGGTGTTTTTCAATAGAAAACCTGGATTAAGCTACTTGAACATTGAGCATCAAGATCTATAAAGATAGATCAAAATGCTTAATAATACTTTCAAATGAGCACATACCTTGACATGATCTTGAAGGTGTTCAAGATGGATCAGTCAAAGAAGGAGTTCTTGCCTGAGTTGTAAGGTATGAAGTTAAGACTTAAAACTCGACCATGGCAGAAGAAAGAGGAAGGACGAAGGTCGTCCCCTATGCTTTTATCATAGGCTCTCTTCAGTATGCTGTGCTGTGTACCGCACCTGAAGTGTGCCTTGCCATGAGTCAAGGAGTACAAGAGTGATCCAAGAATGGCTCACAGGACAGTGGTCAAAGTTATCCTTAGTAACTAGTGGACTAAGGAATTTTCTCGATTATGGAGGTGGTAAAAGAGTTCGTCGTAAAGGTTACGATGATGCAAGCTTGACACCTATCCGGATAGCTCTGAGTAGAGAGACCGGAT
Source organism: Triticum aestivum (assembly GCF_018294505.1). Taxonomy (NCBI): domain Eukaryota; kingdom Viridiplantae; phylum Streptophyta; class Magnoliopsida; order Poales; family Poaceae; genus Triticum; species Triticum aestivum. The sequence goes on from NC_057807.1 coordinate 511,484,174, forward strand.
ACATAAAATGGGGCAACAATTTAGAATAGCTCCAAGTAGAACAGTTATTTGGAACAGCTCCAAATAGAGCATGGTAGCCGCATCTAGGAGATGACATAAAGATTTGTAAAGCACACACGGATCTGAAAGGTTCAGACCCGTTGACTAAAACCTCTCTCACAAGCAACATGATCAAACATAAAACTCATTGAGTGTTAATCACATAGTGATGTGAACTAGACTACTGACTCTAGTAAACTCTTGGGTATTAGTCACATGGCGATGTGACCTGTGAGTGTTAATCACATGGCGATGTGAACTAGGTTATTGACTCTAGTGCAAGTGGGAGACTGTTGGAAATATGCCCTAGAGGCAATAATAAATAAGTTATTATTATATTTCTTTGTTCATGATAATAGTCTTTTATTCATGCTATAACTGTATTATCCAGAAATCGTAATACACGTGTGAATACATAGACCACAATATGTCCTAGTGAGCCTTCTTAGTTGACTAGCTCGTGTGATCAACAGATAGTCATTGGTTTCCTGGCTATGGACATTGGATGTTGTTGATAACGGGATCACATCATTAGGAGAATGATGTGATGGACAAGACCCAATCCTAAGCCTAGCACAAAGATCGTGTAGTTCGTTTGCTAGAGCTTTGCCAATGTCAAGTATCTCTCCTTTGACCATGAGATCGTGTAACTCCTGATACCGTACGAGTGCTTTGGGTGCATCAAACGTCACAACGTAACTGGGTGACTATAAAGGTGCACTACAGGTATCTCCAAAAGTATCTATTGTTTTATGCGGATCGAGACTGGGATTTGTCACTCCATGTAAAACGGAGAGGTAATCTCTGGGCCCACTCGGTAGGACATGCATCATATGCGCAATGTGACCAAGGAGTTGATCACGGGATGATGTGTTACGGAACGAGTAAAGTGACTTGCCGGTAACGAGATTGAACAAGGTATCGGTATACCGACGATCGAATCTCGGGGCAAGTAAAATACCGCTAGACAAAGGGAATTGAATACGGGATTGATTAAGTCCTTGACATCGTTGTTCATCCGATGAGATCATCGTGGAACATGTGGGAGCCAACATGGGTATCCAGATCCCGCTGTTGGTTATTGACCGGAGAACGTCTCGGTCATGTCTACATGTCTCCCGAACCCGTAGGGTCTACACACTTAAGGTTCGATGACGCTAGGGTTATAAAGGAAGCTTGTATGTGGTAACCGAATGTTGTTAGGAGTCCCGGATGAGATCCCGGACATCACGAGGAGTTCCGGAATGGTCCGGAGGTAAAGATTTATATATGGGAAGTCCTGTTTTGGTCACCGGAAAAGTTTCGGGCGATATCGGTAATGTACCGGGACCACCGGGAGGGTCCCGGGGGTCCACCAAGTGGGGCCACATGCTCCAGAGGCATACATGGGCCAAGTATGAGAGAGCACCAGCCCCTAGGTGGGCTAGGGCGCCTCCCACCATGGCCCATGCGGCTAGAGGGGGAGAAGGGGCAAACCCGAAGGGGATATGGGCCTTAGGGCCCATATTGGTGCGCCTCCCTCTCCCCTCCCCTCTTGGCCGCACCCCAAAACCCATCTATGGTTGGCCGCCGCCCCTTGGGGGTGGGAAACCCTAGAGGGGGGCGCAGCCCCCTCTCCCCCTATAAATAGTGAGGCATAGGGCTGCCCATAACACGCGATTTGATCTCTCGTTGGTGCAGCCCTGCCCCTCTCCCTCCTCCTCTTCTCCCATGGTGCTTGGCGAAGCCCTGCGGGATTGCCACGCTCCTCCACCACCACCACGCCATTGTGCTGCTGCTGGATGGAGTCTTCCTCAACCTCTCCCTCTCCCCTTGCTGGATCAAGGCGTGGGAGACGTCACCGGGCTGTACGTGTGTTGAACGCGGAGGTGCCGTCCGTTCGGCACTAGGATCATCGGTGATCTGAATCACGACGAGTACGACTCCATCAACCCCGTTCACTTGAACGCTTCCGCTTAGCGATCTACAAGGGTATGTAGATGCACTCTCCTTCTACTCGTTGCTGGTCTCTCCATAGATAGATCTTGGTGTTACGTAGGAAATTTTTTGAATTTCTGCTACGTTCCCCAACACCTTCTACCTCTCCTTCTACAAATTAACATTATTTCTAATTTTGAAGATGTTTGTTCGTCTGTCATTCAGAAAATGATTTCGACAAGCTTGTCCCTGAAACTGCGCATAGTGAAGGTCTTGGCACTAGAATCTATCGGGCCCGACCTGGAGCAAGTTGTCAGTTTCTTGAGATGCTTTCCATGCCTGGAGAAGCTATATATCAAGGTGATGTTCCTTTCCTATTAAATATTAACCATAAGGGAGTTCAATTTGTGACACCTTTTTCCAAGTTTGCAATGACAATGTACTACGATTTTTGAAGGTTCTTTTGGAGGATTTCAGTACATACATGTCCCCCCATATTGGTTGCTTGATCCATATGGTTACAATCAATAAGCATTTCTCCTTTGGATTCATTTGTACTAGTTTTCTTAGGGAACTTTTCATCCACTCCAACCTCTTGTGAAGAAGGCTACATTTTTCTAGAATGTAATCAAATGCCCATGTTAATCATGTCAGATCGAAGATGGCATGTCAGTGCATTTTGCAAATCCTGCAAACCAAATAGCTAGGCCTGTAGTAATGTTCAAAACTGCATGTAGGCACTAACATGTTTTCTTCTTTTGCAAATAAGATTAGGCCCAGTGGTGGATAACGTGATACAATATAACAATCACGTCGAATGCCTAGATCTACATCTCTCAGAAATTACTTTGAACTCCTACCGAGGGACCTTACCGGAGATTATATTTGCCAGGTTCTTTGTTCTTGGAGCAAGGGTGCAGAAGGAAATGAGGTTTGCCCTACATTTATTTCGCAAAGCTGAATGGTCTGTTGATCAGCGCCGGCGCCTGCGGCAGAATGGAGTAGGCTCCAAAAATGCTGAATTCCATTTTGGAACTTCAGATGACAAAGTAAACGTAAGTCATCGGGTCAACCCCATACATGACTTCTCAGTGGCTGACCCCTTTGCAAAAATTGTGAGGTTTCAAAGCCAGACTTAGAAGCAATGATATTAGTTTGAACCTCTCTGATATCCATGTTTAGCGCATCAGCGCGAGCGTTTGCAGCTGATGAGCTGAATTTCATTTCTAATATCAGTTTGAACCTTGTAATCTTCGAATTTGAGCCATATAACTCTGGAATTTGAACCTTGTAACATTTCGAGCTTTTGTGGTACAATCGTTGAAATGGCATCGTATGAGACTCGTATATTGCTAGCACTATTTTGACCTTAATATGCAATGGTCTTAGATTTTATTAACCATTCTCGAATCAGTTTACCTTGTCGATCTCACAGCACACGATCTGTATAGCTAACTCGACTGCGATCTTCGACATTATTGCACACAGTTGGTTTCTTCCACCATGTGCACTGTAGAGCGCAGAATTAATTATTGCACTCGAGTGTCCATCATCATCACCCTTCTGTGTAACTTTGACCTGATCACCTAAGGGTAAACTTATGACTGAAGTCATTCCACACACTTCATTTTTACAAAGCTTTTTGCCAATAAACGCCCACGATTTTTCCCTCTTCTAGCCGATGCGTGGCCAAACTAGTCAGGCGAGAAGCTTGTGCGGTAAACAGCACGGTAGCGCGGGAACAGGCTCACCGACGATACATTTGGCGCCTCTTTGAGCCCACGCCTGGGGTGCGGTGTTGTCAAGTGTGCACTGGATTCTGGAATCCTCCGCTATGAACGCCGTGACAAGACGTGACGATTACAGGCCGGCCGGCCCCCATTTATTATAGCGGCCATTTAACCTACCCTTGTGTCTCTTCAACCTTTCAATCGCGCCCCACCATTGCAAGAAGCACACCCACCATGAGAAATTCTTAGAGGGTATCCTGCGCAGCTCCAATGGCGCTCTGAGCGGCTGCTGACGACGAGCAGCATTTCACCATGTGTGCCGTGGTGGACACCCACAGAAGGTTCATGGACCTCTCAGTGGTGTACACCAATGATCCGGTCTGGGTGGAGCACTCCATCCACATCATGGAGCTATTGCTTGCCGAGGAGAAGTACAAGGTGGTCGGGTTCGACCTCGAGTACACCCGCGCTCGTGCCGGGTCTCATCCCAAGGTCGCTGTCGCCCAGATGTGTGTGCGCCACCACGTCCTCGTCTACCACTACTGCCTGGCCACAAGGCCTTGCGAGCATTTCGCTAGGTTTGTCAACAGCCCCCACTACATGTTCGCTATGGTGGACATCACCAACGATGTAAAGGCGCTCGAGAGTTCGGGCATCGCCTGCTAGAATTTTGTCTACGACCAGGACCAATACAAGATCTGGGGCAGCAAGGAGCATGAGAAGGACTCACTGGTTCACCTCGCCAAGGCCATCATCGACCCCTACTACAGAGACATGAAGGATTCATGCAACAAGAACAAGCGTGCCTGGCACTCGGCCTGGATGGAGAAACTCGAGAAAGCTCACGTCGTGTACACGACCAAGGAGGCGTACATGAGCTACGACATGTACAGGCGGATCATTGACATGAGGAAGTGCCTCCTTCCCCAAAACGGCCAGGGATCCAGCCGGAAGCAGAGCAATGGCAAGCGGCGTTGCAACAATAAGTAGATGATTAGATCCTCGTTTCTCCAACTTTATTATGCATGTAATTGCTTACTTTGGTGTGTGGAAATGTTATGTGTGTAGTCACTTGTGTAATTGTATGCTTAATTTGGTTATGCAACGCTGTTTTTTTAAGTATATATGTTGATGCTATGTAGATAGAGCGTAGATGGTGTGCGGACAAAGAAAATCACATCGCACATGGACTAAACAATGGAACCCGTCGGTGATGTTTTCATCAATAGCTCACAATTGTATACCAGCAATCATTTGCTCACAACACACATGGATTGTTAGCAGTAATCGTCTGTGTTCTTATCGGTCTTCACACACGTTTCTGATTACAGACCTGTTTGCCTCGTATCACACACATCTTGTTCATTTGAACCGTTTCTGTTCTCATGTCTCAACGCAAACAGTTCATCTGAGTGAACCGCATGCCGTATATCGCACACACCTTTGATCTTGCTGACCGTTTCTTTTGTGTTTCCTAATCACAAACAGTTCATCTGAGTGAACCGTATGCTGTACATCGCACACACCTTCATCTGTCTGCCCGTTTATTTTGTTCCTCCTCTTCGCAAACGGTTGATTGAATTGAACCGTATGCCCTGCATCGCACACGCAACTAAAATCTCAACCATGTTTGATGCATCATCCATCACAAACGTTTTGCACCTTTTTTGACGGTTATTTTACACCACCGTTTGCGATTATGGCATCGCACACAGTTTCGTCGTAGGGTCTCTGATCATAGTGTCGCGTTAGCAGGATCCTACAGTAGTGTTATGGGATCAAATTCATATGCTGCATTGGTATGCTCGGCAACTATGCTTGAGATATGATTATACTTGTTGCTCTAGGATGAAAGCTCCACACCTTCCCTTTTCATGCAGATTTAATGATAATAAAACCTTGGCTTCTTATGCTAGAGGTATATATGATTACTATGTTGTGGAACGAATAGAAGAATTTGTTGCTTTTAAGGGTGCATGTGAAATTGAATCTTTGTTTAAAGAGTTTGAAGATTTTGACGATTCAGTTTATAGACCTAAAAATTTAGCTATCCTTAAATATTGCTATGAGAATTATAAATACAATTATGATATTGATGAATTTATTGAGAAAGTCTCCGTTGTCCGAGAAGAGACTAATATTTTGCAAGAGTCTATGGAAGAAGAAGTTGATGAAACTGTGAGCTCATTGGATGAAAAAGATGATGAGGAGAGCGAAGAACAAAAGGAGGAAGATCGGATTAGCTACCCGTGCCCACCTTCTAATGAGAGTAACTCTCCAACTCATACATTATTTAATGTCCCTTCGTTCTTACCGAAGGATGAATGCCATGATAATTGCTATGATCCCGTTGATTCGTTTGAAATATCCCTTTTTGATGAACTTGATGCTTGCTATTCTTGTGGACAAGATGCCAATATGAATTATGCTTATGGAGATGAACTTCCTATTGTTCCTTACGTTAAACATGAAATTGTTGCTATTGCACCCACACATGATAGTCCTATTATCTTTTTGAATTCTCCAAACTACACTATATCGGAGAAGTTTGCACTTATCAAGGATTATATTGATGGGTGGCCTTTTACCGTTGCACATGATAATTTTGATGAATATAATATGCATGTGCTTTCTGCTCCTACTTGCAATTATTAGGAGAGAGTAACTACATCTCCGCCTCTCTATGTTTCCAACACGATAAAATTGCAAGAAACTTCTTATGCTATGCATTGTCCTTTACTTGATGTGCATGAATTGTTCTTGTATGGCATGCTGATGCATAGGAAGAGAGTTAGACTTTGTCATTGCTTGATATATGTTGCTTCATGCTCACTACAAAATGCCAAATCATTGCTAATTCAAATTGGCTTTGATATACCTTGGGATCCGGGTGGATTCATAACTTGAGCACCTTATGCCTAGCTTAATGGCTTTAAAGAAAGCGTTGCCAAGGAGACAAACCGGAAGTTTTAGAGAGTCATTTATTTCTGTTGAGTGCTTTTATAGAGTTTAAAAACAAAAAAATAAAGAGGGGAACCGAAAACTTTTCAAAAAGGAAAGTGAAAGTGAGAGAGGCAAGCATTGTTGAAGTGGGGGAGCTCCTTGAACTTTGTTCATGCTCATGGAAACTTTGTGAATCTTGATTATAGAAAATTTTCAACAAAAATAATTATCCCCTTGTACAATTCCATTGTATTATAAAAATAATGTGCCAAGATTTGCCTTTAGGATGATTAGATTGCATGTTGGTTTGTGCGGTGCAGAAACAGAAACTTTGGCTGTAGCGTGTGAATTTTCATTTTTTACTGGAATGTCAAATGTTTCTGAAACTTTTTGCACAGTCTTGCCATACAAATTGTTTACGTTGTCCTAATTTTTCAGAATTTTTGGAGTAACAGAAGTATGGTAGTGTTGAGATTACTACAGATTGTCATGTTTAAGACAAATTCTGTTTTTGATGCATTATGTTGCTTGTTTTGATGAAACTATCGATCCTATCGGTGGTATAACCCATGGAAAAGCAATATTTCAGTAGCTACAATGCAAAAACAAAATATGAATTGGTTTGCAACAGTACTTAGAGTAGTGATTTGCTTTATTATACTAACGGATCTTACCGAGATTTCTGTTGAGTTTTGTGTGAAGTGATCAAAGATCGAGGAGGTCTTGATACGAGGAGAAGGAGGAGAGGCAAGAGCTCAAGCTTGGGGATGCCCAAGGCACCCCAAGTAAATATTCAAGGAGACTCAAGCGTCTAAGCTTGGGGATTCCCCGGAAGGCATCCCATCTTTCTTCAACAAGTATCGGTATGTTTTCGTTTTCGTTTCGTTCATGTGATATGTGCAAATCTTGGAGCGTCTTTTGCATTTAGTTTTCACTTTTATTTGATGTACCATGCTGGTATGAGATAGTTCATATGGTTGATTTATAGAATGCTCATTGCACTTCACTTATATCTTTTGAGTATGGCTTTATAGAATGCTTCATGTGCTTCACTTATATCATCTGAAGTTTGGATTGCCCGTTTCCCTACACATAGAAAACTGCCATTTGTAGAATGTTCTTTTGCTTCACTTATATTTGTTAGAGCGTGGGCATATCTTTTGTAGAAAGAATTAAACTCTCTTGCTTCACTTATATCTATTTAGAGAGATGACAGGAATTGGTCATTCACATGGTTAGTCATAAAATCCTACATAAAACTTGTAGATCACTGAATATGATATGTTTGATTCCTTGAAATATTTTTGCGATATAAAGATGGTGATATTAGAGTCATGCTAGTGAGTAATTGTGGATTAGTAGAAATACTTGTGTTGAGGTTTGTGATTCCCGAATCATGCACGTATGGTGAACCGTTATGTGATGAAGTCGGAGCATGATTTATTTTTTGATTGTCATCCTTTGTGTGGAGGTCGGGATCGCGCGATGGTTAACTCATACCAACCCTTCCCCTAGGAGCATGCGTGTAGTACTTTGTTTTGATGGCTAATAAATTTTTGCAATAAGTATGTGGCTTATTTATGACTAATGTTGAGTCCATGGATTAAACGCACTCTCACCCTTCCATTATTGCTAGCCTCTTCGGTACCATGCATTGCCCTTTCTCACCTCGAGAGTTGGTGCAAACTTCGCCGGTGCATCCAAACCCCGTGATACGATACGCTCTATCACACATAAGCCTCCTTATATCTTCCTCAAAACAGCCACCATACCTACCTATCATGGCATTTCCATAGCCATTCCGAGATATATTGCCATGCAACTTCCATCATCATGATATACATGACTTGAGAATTCATTGTCATATTGCTTTGCATGATAGTAAGATAGCTAGCATGATGTTTTCATGGCTTGCCCATTTTTTTGATGTCATTGCTACGCTAGATCATTGCACATCCCGGTACACCACTGGAGGCATTCATGTAGAGTCATATCTTTGTTCTAGATATTGAGTTGTAATTCTTGAGTTGTAAGTAAATAGAAGTGTGATGATCATCATTATTAGAGCATTGTCTAGTGTGAGGAAAAAAAGAGAGGCCAAAGAAGCCAATGAGAAAAAAAGAGGCCAAAGAAGCCAAACAAAAAAAAGAGAGAAAAAGAGAGAAGGGGCAATGCTACTATCCTTTTACCACACTTGTGCTTCAAATTAGCACCATGTTCTTCATAGAGAGAGTCTCCTATGCTTTCACTTTCATATACTAGTGGGAATCTTTCATTATAGAACTTGGCTTGTATATTCCGATGACGGGCTTCCTCAAATGCCCGAGGTCTTCATGAGAAAGCAAGTTAGATGCACACCCACTTAGTTTCCAGTTTGAGCTTTCATACACTTATAGCTCTTAGTGCATCCATTGCATGGCAATCCCTACTCCTCACATTGACATCAATTAATGGGCATCTCCATAGCCCGTTGATTAGCCGCGTCGATGTGAGACTTTCTCCTTTTTGTCTTCTCCACACAACCTCCACCATCATATTCTATTCCATATATAGTGCTATATCCATGGCTCACGGTCATGTATTGCGTGAAAGTTGAAAAAGTTTGAGAATACTAAAGTATGAAACAATTGCTTGGCTGAAACCGGGGTTGTGCATGATTTGAATATTTTGTGTGATGAAGATGGAGCATAGCCAGACCATATGATTTTGTAGGGATAACTTTCTTTGGCCATGTTATTTTGAAAAGACATGATTGCTTTATTAGTATGCTTGAAGTATTATTGTCTTAATGTCAAATGATAGACTATTGCTTTGAATCACTCGTGTCTTAATATTCATGCCATGATTAGATTACATGACCAAGATTATGCTAGGTAGCATTCCACATCAAAAATTATCCTTTTTATAATTTACCTACTCGAGGACGAGCAGGAATTAAGCTTGGGGATGCTGATACGTCTCCGTCGTATCTATAATTTTTGATTGTTCCATGCCAATATTCTACAACTTTTCACTACTAGGGAAAAGCCTAGCAGTAGCGCTGGTTTTTGGCCTATCAGAAGCGCGCTACTGATAAGGCGCTACAACTAAAGCTTAGTAGTAGCGCCTGCTGGCACGCGCTACTGCTATATCTACTTAGTAGCAGCGCTTTCCCCATCGGGCGCTCCTGCTAATTTCTAGTAGCGCTTTCGAGAATAATCCCTACTACTATTATTCGTAGTTCCATTTCTTTTTATTTTAGGTCGTATTCATACACCTGTATACAATTTTTCATATAGTAGCAAGTTAGAGATTCTTTTAACATCATAATGAGTTATTAAATCACTAGGTGAAAGAACTTTGGATTAGTTTCAAGTGCATGGATCCAAAGTAACCAATATAATGGTCACTTTGGATCCATCCATTTGAAACTAATCTGCGGTTATTTCACCCATTGACATAATAACTTATCATCATCATCACAAGATCATTAACAACTTATCATCATAATATATCATTGTCATATAACTCCTCATAATCATCATTTTCATTCATGATGAGACATCATATAACAACTTCGTCACTAGTTATAATAACAACTCCTCATCATCATCATCATAGTACTCATAATCACTACTCCTACTCAGCATCACCATCAAGTCTAAGACATTGTAGTCATATATAATCAACACTAACTAATTGTTCTTAATACTTAGGACCTACTCCTCTCTCCTAGCTAAAATACCATAAAACAGATAAACCGGTCCTTCACCATAATGGAGAATGGACATAAACCTATCTCCAACTTGTGGCTTGCGCACATTCATTTTGTCTCCAATTATTTGCGTGTGCGCATTCATCACTTTGCTCCATTCTTTGATTTTGAGCCTTCCATCATTTGAGGAAATCGAGTATGCAGTATGGTAAGCCTCCGAAGGAGTTGGTCGTAAGCTAACCATATGCATATCACCTTCGGTACATAGCATGTCAGGCACAACCTGCTTTGGGAGCCTCTGTTCAAAACCGAAATAGTAACATATATTGTTAGCAATGTAGTTTACTTAAGAATAATGTATGCAATGAAGTTACCATCATTAACAAAATCTTACCAAGTTTTTGGCAATGAAGTTACCATCAAGCAATTTATGGACTAGTGGCACGTATCTAGTATAATTTGGGCTGATAGAGTGACTGGTTTTGAAGGCCTCAACATCTTCTATGAATGAGACAAGATAACCTTTCTCCTCACAATTAAGCTTGGAATCATAGCTGTAGTATGTGTTGTCTACTACCTTCCGAGTATTTCTTGAAGATAAGAAATAAGCTGACAATTATAAATAAATAAGTTTAGTACGGACGAACACCAAATATTTTTAAATTAACAACATAAATTACTGAACTTAACAAATTAGTTTGACAAACTCACATCTAGGTAAAACTGGAGGCATATCCACATCCACCCAGATGTCGATATTATCATCGTCATCATAATCTTCGGGACGAATATCAAATCTTATTCGCATCCCCTTCTCAAATCCATATGCCTTGCAGAGAGCTTCCCAATTAGAGCAACCGAAATGGGAGCGATCGACGGCATTGTAGAACTTAACCAGAAACTCATAACCATGTTTAGTTCTTAAGTGAGCCCTCCTCGTCTCCACATTCTCAAAGTCATCTAAACCAAAACCAAGCTTCTCCAATGCATATGGTCTAGCATGGCACGGGATGTACTAGTCGTATTGAAGAAAAATCCATAAATTACACGTTGAACAAAAGAAGCACAAGTGATGATATTTATTATGATGAAATGCTTGTCATTGCGTATCGTACAAACATCGAAGGTCTCTTCCAGCTTCACGGTGAAAAACCTATCATTTTGCAGGTGAGGAAACCTGTCGCACACACCACGGTCATCGTAGCAGTACCCGCACTCCAGGATCCCATCGTCATCAGACATCTCCTGTGTTCAAAATTCAAAGATTATAACTCGACGGCAAAACCCAAAAAATCCGGCATGACCTTTGCTAAAAAATACATATCGAGTGCCTGAAATTTGCAGGAACGGAAATTAATCAACACTCTGGCAAAACATAGGCCATTTAGCGATGGTCATTGCATTTCAATGGTTCAAAATATGGAAAAAAACATTTGAAAATATCTTATATATAATCCTCACACTAAATAAACTAGTTTTATTAACTACTTACTAAATAAACTAGTGCTATTAAGCACTTACTATAAATAAACTAGTTCTATTAAGCACTTACCAAATAAACTAGTTCTATTAAGTACCTAATATAAATAAACTAGTTATATTAATCACTTACTAAATAAACTATTTTCTATTAAACACTTGCTAAAAATTCTACTACCCTAGTTCTACCCTAAATTTTCTTACTTCTATTTTATTCAAAACACCTACAATTTGCAAGAACAGAGACAAGGGAGGGAGGGAGGAGAGAGGAGGGGGAGCGGGT